>NC_133650.1:133675547-133975547 GCF_009905375.1 Apium graveolens | reverse complement strand
AAGGTTTACAAAGATCAATACTCTCATCGAAGTTCCTTGCGAGCATCAGTTTGCACGACCTGTGCTTTTTGGAAAAACATCTCGACTTTTACATAGGGCCTTCTAATAAAACCACTTCCCATGGATTCTTAGACCTAAACCTAACTCGCAGACTTGGTTTCAGGCCAAGGCCTCACCTAGGCCTCTCTACGCTTCTGCCCAAAGTTGACTCTGCCCAGCCCCCACTAGAATTCAAATTGCTCTGTTTTTACTTAAATAAAACCCAGTTTTCTCATTAAATTTTTAATTCTAAAGATTTGTTAAGCTTCCTAGGGATGTATTATACTTATTTAAGCCAAGGCCCCATGAAGGCCTAGCCTAAGGCATGGTTATAATAGACCAAAGTTCAAGTTTACCCAGCCCTATCCTGTTTCGAGTTGCTCTCGGTTATAGGGGTGTGCACCTACCTAAATGAAAGTTTTTTGTTGAACCAAGGTTAATGGAATCAAGTATAAATCAATTCCTATCTCCAGCGAACTTGGGTCTGGCAAGGCCTCAACAAAACTCACCTAAAACAGCCTATACTTAGGGTGGAAAAAATCCGCTACTTAGTGCCTAGTGTACCTCCTTCCACCTTAACTCCCATTCCAACACCAAAACCAACATGCAATCCAACAAATCTATCCTACAGTGTACAAAACCCTATTAACTATCATTTTATGGAAAAATATGAGCATAAACTTAGCCATAATAGTCATTTACCGAGGCAAAAACAAAGAGTATAGCAGAGCAGATTTTATTTGTGAACTTCTAAGCAAATTTTCGAACCAAAAACACATGGTAACAACTTGATGGCTACAAGATTTAATTATTACTTATTAATGCACATATCATATTAGCATTTTATAGCAAAAATCGTGGCATGCATTGCAAAAAAACTCAAATTCAAGTCACATAGCACATTTGTTCGAAATATCACTTATACTACGACATGCAAGCATTAACTTCAACTTTTAGTGTAAAATTCATAGCATGAAAGGATAGAAACTTTGTAAAAATACATTTTAAAAGATCATAGGTTATTTAAAAGTCACATGCAAAACTTCTTTCTTTTTGGAAAATAAATAAAACTAACATACAAACCATAAAAATTCAGCTCCTTCTAAGTAAAGAGGTACTTCAGACTCTTATGATCTGTGTATATCTCACACTTTTCCCCATATAAGTAGTGTCTCCATAGTTTCAAAGCAAACACCGTTACAGCTAACTCAAAGTCGTGAGTCGGGTACTTCTGTTCATGTGGTTTAAGTTGTCTTGAAGCATACGCTAACACCTTCTCGTGTTGCATCAATACGCATCCAAGTCCCTTGTAAGAGGCATCACTGTATATTACAAAATCTCCCTTATCATCTGGTAATGTTAAAATCGAAGCAGTTACCAATCTTTGCTTTAATTCTTGAAAACTATTTTCGCACTTCTCCGTCCATTCAAACTTTTCATTCTTCCTTGTCAATTTGGTCAGTGGTACGATAATCTTCGAAAAATCCTTTACAAATCTTTTGTAGTATCCCGCTAGTCCCATATAACTTCTCACTTCTGTTGGCGTCTTCGATCTCTCCCAATTCATTACAACCTCGACCTTTTTAGGATCTACTCTAATTCCTTCTCTTCCAACAATGTGTCCTAGAAATCTTACTTCAACTAACCAAAACTCACACTTCGAGAACTTGGCATACAATCTCTCCTTCCAAGCACTTCCAATACTATTCTTAGATGTTCTGCGTGATCAGCTTCTGTCTTTGAATATACCAGAATATCATCAATGAAAACTATGACAAACTTGTCCAAATACTCCTTGAATACTCGATTCATTAAATCCATGAAAGCAGCTGGTGCATTCGTCAACCCAAAAGCCATAACGAAAAACTCGTAATGTCCATATCTTGTTCGAAAAGCTATTTTCGGTATGTCAGACTTAATCTTTAATTGGTGGTATCCGGATTGTAGATCAATCTTCGAAAAACAAGAGGCTCCCTTGAGTTGGTCAAACAAATCATCAATTCTAGGAAAAGGGTATATATTCTTAATCGTTAACTTGTTCAATTCTTGATAATCTATACAAAATCTCATGTTTCCATCCTTCTTTTTCACAAACAACACTAGCGCGCCCCACGGTGAAACACTTTGTCTTATAAATCCCTTGTCTAGTAGTTCTTGTATTTGCTTTGCTAATTCCTTCATCTCCGTTGGTGCCATCCTATATGGAGCTTTCGAAATGGGTTCGGTGTCGGGTACAAGGTCTATTGTAAATTCAACTTGTCGGTCCGGAGGTAAGCCACAAAGTTCTTCAGGAAAAATGTCTATAAAATATCTTACCACTGGAATGTCTTCCGGATTAGAAACTTCTCTACCTTTATCAACTACATACGACAAATACGCCTCGCATCCTTTCCGAATCAACTTCTTTGTTTGTATCGAGGTGAGAAATGTCTGAGTTTATTTTTGGCCCTTAAACTTTACTTTCTTACCTTGAGGTGTACTCAACACTACTCTTTTATCCTTATAGTCTATTTGAGCATTGAAACTTGTCAGCCAATCCAATCCTAAGATCACGTCGAATTTGCCTAATTGGAAAGGAATAAGGTTCACAGGAAAAACGTGTCCGGCTATCTCTATTGTACAATGAGGGCAAATACGATTTACAAATACTCTATCTTGATTAGCTAAGATAATGGATAAGGGTTCATGCATCCAATTGGGTTTCACAATCCAACTTAGCAACAAAAGATTTTGAAATGAATGATCTGGTGGCTCCCGAATCAATTAATACTTTAGCACTAGTAGCATTCGCAGAAAGCGTACCTGACACCACATCGGAACATTGAATTATATCCTCCACGTTCATGTTGAAAGTTCTTGCTTGAGCTGGATAAGTCAAAGCTGGGCGATTTCAAGATGATGCTATCTGAGGTTGATTGAAAGATATTGGGGATGATGGGGTTGGTATAGGAGTTACTTGATTCACAGGGTAGGGTACAGTAGTCAGTTGCATCAATTGGTTATTACCCACATCTTTCCATTCTTGTGAGACATGTCCTGGTTTCCCACACTTATAACACGTGATGTTGGCCTTCTGATTCTTACATTCATGAGCATAATGGCCCTTCATATGACACTTGAAACAAACTATATTCGCCTTATTGCATATTCCCGTACGTCACCTATTACAAATCTTACATTCCGGAATTGATCCTTGCGGGGTTTCTGTCCACTGGTTGATTGAGATCTTGTTTCTTGTGACTTATTCCCAAATTCTTTTTCTTAAAGTTTCCGGGTCCACTCTGAGGCTTAAACCTTTGATTAGCTCTCTGATTCTGACCCCTGTAACTTGAGCCTTCTTCTCCCATTTCAAATTTTCTTTTCTTATTGCCTTTCTCCTTTTGATTCTGCTCACTCTCGCCTTCGATTACCCTTGCTTTCTAAACCACTTCAGCATAGGTAGGCAACTCAAAAGCTGCCACATGACTCCTTAACGAAGGCTTCAATCCTTGTTGGAACCTTTTTGCCCCTTTTCTCTTCAGAATCAACATACTCTCCCATAAACCTAGAAAATTCTGTAAACTTCTTCTCATATTCTCCAACTGTCATATTATCTTGCTTCAACTCAAAGAATTTCATCTCCATTTGTGTTTGCATATAGCGAGGAAAATACTTATCCAAAAACATCCTCTTAAACCTATCCCAAGTAATAACTTCAGCCGCTTCTAAAGCTTTTGCCGACTCCCACCAATAGTTTGATTCACCTTTAAGAAAGTAAATGGCATACTCCACCTTCTGATTATCTCCAACATTTGTTAAGGAAAAGGCCTTTTCTATTTCCTTAAGCCAAACATGAGCTTTTACCGGGTCTTGTGTTCCTTTAAATTCTGGGGTTTTTATAGATTGGAATGTTTTTAAAGTAGTGACACCTTCTGGGGGTGGTTGAGGGGGTTGCATTTGTTGAAGAAGTAGTTGTTGTTGGGCTATGGTAGCAGTTTGCTGGCGTACCAATTCCATAAGTTATGCTATATCGGGGTTTTGGTTTTCTCCTTCATTTTCTTGGTTATTTGTAGGTCTTCCTCGGGCTCTTCTAGGTGCCATTTTATGAAATGAGAGTTATACAGTTTGAGTGATACAGAATTAGGGTATTATTTTGCATTCATCATGGTATACAGTTTTTAAACAATAAAGGCGATGCATGGTGATAAGCAAGAAATTTTAAAGGAGCAATTATAGGAATCAAAGAAAGCAAGAAATTTTAAAGGAGCAATTATAGGAATCAAAGAAAGTGCATAATTGAATTTAACATGGTTCAAGTCGAAAGGTACGAATCACAAGGTACAAATACGATTACCGATCCGAATTAAAATAGCACGAAAGTATAGAAATGGAAACAAATAACATGGTAATAAAAGGAGCAGACTAATCCAAGCAACTAAAGGTCAAGTCTCCAAGAGGTCGTCCTAAGCCTCCTTCTCGGACTCCTCTTTTTCAGACTCCTCCACACGGATCCTTGCATCTCAACCACACTCCCAAGCTCATCCACTATCATCTGCTCAGTAATCTGACTGGTCCGGCCGTGATGCATGGGCATTTCCTCCAATCTTGATGTGGCTACCTGAATCAGTGACTCAAGCCTCAAAATGGTTTTTTCCTTAGGTCCGCTACCCATCTCTTACTTACTTGCATAGAGATCCTCAAGACGTTCCATCATCCTGACATACTTTCCTTGGAGAGTATCATGATACATCCTTAAGTCAGCATAGACAGAAAAAGGAATTGTGGCGTTCTGCGGGGTCAAAGATGATGAATGCGCACGTTGCTGCCAAGTAATATATATATATACAAAGGTCATATATGATTTATTTGAATGTCGCGTATTAGCACTCCCGATAATAATAATATATACTCATACTTCCTATGGTCCTAATTGGGCTGTCCAGGGACTCTAAACCTAGGCTCTGATACCAAAAACTGTCACACCCCAAACCACAACACACACACACTGAATAAAAGAGAACCATAAGTATTACAAACTTATAAGTCCAAAGGACGATAATGATCTAATACAACCCAACCAAAATAATAACAATCCCAAGATCTTTACAAGTCCAGAGTTTGGAACAACCCTTCTAACTAATACCATAATTACATACTGGCGGATTCCGCCTATACTATATATATTCTACTTGTACCCTCAAATGGTCTTCACCCTGCCTACTGGTTGACTTACGGGCGGTCTTCTTGGTACGAACCATGATTGCTAGCTGTAGAACAGGGTTAAACACAAGAAAATGAGCTACAACGCTCAGCAAGAACTAATCATTCTACTATGCAAGACATTATCTCCAAATCACGAGTTCATAAATCAAGGGGTTATGGATACTTATAAGAATGACAATAAGAAACATGAAGTTATAATATGAAGACATGGTAAAATTATAGCAATTAAAACATGGTAAATAGAATCATGATATCGGGCAACATGTTATAGCATAAAGGCATGGCAGAATCATAATAATCGAAACATGGCATATGGTATCATAACATCAGAAAATCATGTTATAAATATCAAATCATCAAAATTATTTTAGGACGCTACGGATTACAGCTGGTGATCAGCCGCGAAGTAATCCCGAACCTCGTTGGGTTCTCAAATATAATGGGATCCCTAGGCTATATGTGAGCCTATCAATAACGTGAAAATGACTTGCGTCTGAGTCCAATCCACTAAGATAAGAAAAAATTAATTTTATTTTTATTGATTTATAACATGGATGCCGGGGAAAGATTGGGTATTAACTTAATTAAATTAGATTCAAGGGAAGAACCTTTGAAGGTAAAGTACAAATCAAGTTAAGAGTGATTAATGGAGGTATTTAAAATAATTATGGACACAAGGTTGTTATAACTAAGCATTCATGAGAAATGTATATATGTGCAACAGTTATAAGAATAAAGAGGTAAGTAACTTACCAACAATTATAAGCATTAGAAAGTAGTAACTTTTCATCCAATAGTTCTAAGATTATTCGATCTTGACAGCACGAGTCTTCCTCTTCGCTTCAGAACCTACACATTATATTAACCTCATTACTATTCACCCTTTATCGACTTATACGCCTATAAGCTTCTATACTAACCTTTACCCCTATTATAACTACGATTACATAAACTTATGACTACACATAACTTAATCGCATACAATTCAAGTAATCCACATAGTCACATAATCACGTAATGGCATGACATATGATACTTAGCTATTAACTGCTAAATCTCTAAGCTCGTAAGCAAATAACACATAAGAACTATCACTAATGCTTCACTCTATTTATTCTGACCTTAACTTAAACCAAAAGATGCTATGCAACACTTAAACCCTTCACTTCTAAGTCCCAAACATAACATACACCTACCACTAAAGTGCCTAATGCCACTCGAGGGGTGCTCCTCGGGTGCCTTGGTGGAAATGGGGTGCTTCCACCTTGGGAATTCACTCCAAATCATTTCCCAGAGGGTGTTAAGACTTTAAACTAACTTCTAAAGTTGGTAAGACTCAGGGGCCTTACTCCTAAAGGTTTACAAAGATCAATACTCTCACCGAAGTTTCCTGCGAGCATCAGTTTGCACAACTGGTGCTCTTTAGAAAACAATCTCGACTTTTATGGAGGGCCTTCTAACAAAACCACTTCTCATGGATTCTTAAGACCTCAACCTAACTTCCAGACTTGGTTTCAGGTCAAGGCCTCACCTAGGCCTCTCTAGGCTTCTGCCCAAAGTTGACTCTGCCCAGCCCCCACTAGAATTCAAAGTGCTCTGTTTTTACTTACATAAAACCCACTTTTCTCATAAATTTTTAATTCTAAAGGTTTGTTAATCTTCGTAGGGATGAATTATACTTATTTAAGCCAAGGTCTCATGAAGGCCTAGCCTATGGCATGGTTATAATCGACCAAAGTTCAAGTTTACTCGGCCCTGTCCTGTTCCGAGTTGCTCTCGGTTATGGGGGTGTCCACCTACCTAAATAAAAGTTTTTTATTGAAACAAGGCTAATGGACTCATGTATAAATTTAGTCCTATCTCCAGTGAACTTGGGCCTAGCAAGGCCTCACCAAAACTCACCTAAAACAGCCTATACTTAGGGTGGAAAAAATATGCTACTTAGTGCCTAGTGTACCTCCTTCCACCTTAACTCCCATTTCAACACCAAAACCAACATGCAAGCCAAAAAATCTATTCTAAAGTGTATACAAACCTATTAAATATCATTTTATGGAAAAATACGAGTATAAACTTAGCCATAATAGTCATTTACCGAGGTAAAAACAAAGAGCATAGCAGAGCAGATTTTATATGTGAACTTCTAAGCAAATTTTCGAACCAAAAACACATGGTAACAACTTGATGGCTACAAAATTTAATTATGACTTATTAAGGCACATAGCATATTAGCATTTTAGAGCAAAAATCGTGGCATGCATTGCACAAAAACTCAAATTCAAGTCACATAGCACATTTGTTCGAAATATCACTTATACTACGACATGCAATCATTAACTTCAACTTTTAGTGTAAAAATCATAGCATGCAAGGATAGAAACTTTGTAAAAATAAATTTTAAAAGATCATAGGTTCTTTAAAAGTCACATGCAAAACTTCTTTCTTTTTGGAAAATAAATAAAACTAACATTTAAACCACACAAATTCATTCGGCTCCTTAGGAGTCATTGCCGAATGCTTCAGGCCAAGATCATGGCTTAAAAGTAGAAGCAAAACACTTCATCAAGACCATCTCTTGCTCAAGTTTTATAATCCACAATTAGTTCAACTCTAGATTCACAAGAATCAAAGTTAAACCCTTAGCTTTAATTACATGCAACTAAGAAACTAACCTTGAATGATGATATAGAACCAAGTGAAATTGTCCTTTGCTTAGAGGAGTTGAAAGATGCAAGAAGATGAAGAAAATGAAGAAGAAAAAAAATAAGACGGGAAGGGGTGTAGGCGCAGCCGAGAGGGAGGGGTAGAGAGAAGAGAGGGTGGAGTGAGGTGTTGGTGAAGAAAATAAAGTGAGTGGAGTGTATAAATTTGTTTTTGTCTCACTAAAATGGTAGTGGATTTTGAACTTACTATTTTGTCCTTCATCCACTAATAGCCAACTTTTGCATGCAAGGTTTTATGGGTCTTTTTCTTGGTCAAATGGAGTTAGTGGGAAGTGAAAGGACGGTCCTATCCTTGACCTCTATTTGAGTGGAAATTACATGTAAGGGTACACTTGTAATTCAATAACTATTAAAAGTATAATTTAAAAGAATGATTTTTAGTAATTAAAATACAAATTCATAAATCACCAAATAAATACCATAAATACTATGAGATTTTAGAAATTTAATAAAATTGTTTTCAAAAATTTCGAACAGAATTTTATATTAAAATAATTTTTCACATATTATTATACTAACAAATAAATCATGAAAATGATACGTAACACATTATAAATTACATAAATAATTGCAAGTAAATTGATTATATTCTACAATACTAAAATAAAAATTTATCATCTAATCACAACTATTCAAATATTAATAAATTGCGAGATATCTCTATTATTTACTAATCGCGTAGCGAAAATCTTACTCGCGTATGAAATTTTACACGCTTAAAATATTCCGGCAACACTCGCAATGCCATACGACAAAATTATACACAATATATAATGAATCCGCATAATCGGCCTTATGACACATAATATTTAGAATATAAATATCGCATTTATAAAAATAGCTCTAATATTTACCGGTCGTCACAAATCAACGGTGATGTGACGAGTTCTCTAGTTCTCCTGCTAAGAAATGTTCTCTTTTAAACCTCCTCTTATATTTATATATAAGAGGTTCAAGAAAGATGGGGTAATGATGAATGTAAAAGAATAGATTTATTGGAATTAATTTATTGTTTATGTTTCGTAGTTACTGTTTTTCTGTTTATTACCATATTTTGAAATAAATTTAACGTGGTTGTACGTACATGTTTTTCTGAATAAAAAAAAGCATTACATATTTGTTGTTGTAAGTCATATATCATAGCCTATTTGTATATTCGAGGATTCAACTCAACTCAAATAAGAATATAATAAGTAAATAGTGGATTGACCGTCAGAGAGATCTCGCAAAATAATATCTGTCAAAGGATTCAGAGACAAGGTTCATCTACAGACTTGAGGAATTAATTCACTGGAAGAAGTTCAAGAAATTGATCATGCCTCAGTGATATAAGTCAAGATCGTGGATTTAATCAAGTGACAGAGATCTCGTCAGAGTATCAATTAATTACAAGGATTTAATCTGAAGAAAATCAAAGTGTCAGAGTCAAGACATGAAGAAACGTCACGGAAGTTAGTCACTCATGAACCAGACAGTACATCGAGTGTCAACGTTGAAGTGGTGGAATTGATTCATAATTTTCAGTGATTTTCAGAAGATTTGCAGAAGAATGGTTGCTGCTCAAGACTAGAATTAATTCTCTATTAATTAATTAATTCATCTAATTTAATTAAGAAAATAAATTATATCTGCAAAGAATAATTTATTTATTAATTGAATTAATTGATTAATTAATTCTGAATTAATTTTAGGAATTTTCAGAAGTTTAATTGGATTAAATTCAAGCATTAAATCAGCAAGACAATTGAAAATGAACTAGCATGACAATCAGGATTGTCATACCGATTGTCATGCTAGGCCATATTCAATTGTCACACCGAAAGTTACTCTAGGAGGATGATTGTCTTGCTAGTTCATTCTGATTGTCATGCTAGTTCATTCGGATTGTCTTGCTAGTTCATTCAATTGTCTCACCGAAAGTCTTGCCAGCTATAGGATTGTCATGCCAAGTCAATTCTATTCGTTTGTTGATTTAAATAGAAGCAGAGAAGTAGCATATCATTTTAATCATCCACACAAGTCAAGAACAAAAGAGCAGCCGCCTTGAAATATAAAATCATCTTCATCTGCAGAAATTCAAGATCAATTTCTAGTTTGTTAATGTTAAATCCAAACCACTAGAATTATTTATCTTGTTCTTGTGTAACAATCTAGCGGATCAAAATCCCTAGAACTTAATCTCAAATTGCGTTTAGCATTTGAATCTTTTTATTACAAAAATAGAAAAAGTTCATGTCGAATTTATTCTAGATTTGTGATAATTAATTTGAGATTAATTCCTTGTAATCGATACAGTTGTTGTAACACCTTTCAAGTTTAATAATATTTTTATTTAACTTGAATTTTGTTTCACATTTTTTATTCCGCATTTAATTCGATTATTCGGTACTGTTTGTATTCAACCCCCCTTCTACAAACACATTGGGACCCAACAATTGGTATCAGAGCCTTCTGATTAACGAACAAATCAAGATCCTAGACTTTTGTGATTTTTCAACTCCTTGAATTTTTATTTATTCAAAAATTCATAATGACTTCACATAAAGTTGGAACCGTTAAAATTCCACAATTTGATAAAGAGAATTATATCATGTGGAAGAAGAAGATGCTATTATTTTTACAAGTTGCAAATCCCAAATATTCAAACATGTTAAAGAAGGGTATAAAAACTCCGATGGTTATTGAACCGGAGGTAATAATAGATGGTGTGGTGACTACTGAAGCTAGAACCTATCCAAAAGAGCCTGAAGATTTTACTCCTGCTGAGAAGGAAGAAGCCTCCTTGGATGCCAGCCTTCAATTAATATTAATTGATTCCCTTGATCCCCTGATGAACAGACATGTGATGAACTGTAAAAATTCCAAACACATGTAGGAAACTATTGAGGTGATTAATGAAGGCACAGAGGAAGTTAGGGAGAACAAGTTGGAAATCCTAACCTCTGAATATGAACATTTCAAATCAAATCCAGGAGAAGGAATTACTGAAGTGTTTGAGAGGTACAATGCGTTGATCAACAACCTGAACATCAATGGAAAGTATTATTCAATCAGGGAGGTCAACAAAAAGTTCCTTTTAACACTGCCAGCTCATCTTGAACATAGAATCACTGCCATTAGAGAAGCTAGAGATCTGAGTGAGATTTCTTTGGACAGGCTCTATGGAGTGTTAAAAACCTATGAGTTGGAGCAGATTCAACAGAAGGAAGTCTACGGGAAGGATAGAATGGTCAGCACATCTACTGCACTTGTAGCTGAAGGTCAACAACAACAACAATCTCAACAGTTAGAAAGAATGGTACAGTTTTCCAAGGGTGAGGAAAATGAGTTAGTAGCAGAATATGATCCTCCTACTACAAATCAATCAAGTGATGATTTTTATTCCTTGGAAGAGCTGGAGCAATTGGAAGATGAATCAATGGCCCAAATTGTCAAGAGATTCTCCCATGTCAGATTCAGGAGGAATCCCAAGCTTAAGTACAAGTCCAACTACAACAAATTCCAGAAAGGTGGATCTTCATCCTCTAACACCAGCAGTGGTGGGTACAAAACAGGGATGGTTGATCGAAGCACCATTAGATGCTATAACTGCAATGAGTTGGGACACTTTGCCACAGAATGTAGGAAGCCAAAGCAAGTAAGAAAGAACTCTGAAAGGGCTTATCTGGCAAAGGGAAGAAGCTGGGATGATACTGACAGTGAAGATGAAGATGAAGGAAATCTTGCTCTTATGGCTATTGATGGAAAAGCTTCATCGTCAAGAATAGAGGTAAAACTTTCTGATGCTGAAATGGTTTATCATCTAAGAGGTAACTTAGATTGTGCACGTCGTGATAATGAACTGTTAAGTTTACAGATCACAGACCTTGAGAAAGAGGTCAATGAATTAAGACTTGTGCACATTAATCAAGACAAATTAAAAGAACAGGTATCTTTTCTAGAGAATAGAGTTGACTGTTATAGAAAACTCGAAACTATTCTCAAAGACAAGATCACCGGTCTTGAGACTAAGGTTAGAGCCTACTTCAATTCTTGTTCGAAGGCTAAAGAGTTCTACAGTAAGCAAGCTGTTAATCAAACATCTGGAATAGGTTATGATTACAATGTTGCTATTGGAGAATTAGGCATAAACTCCCCTCCTCATGTCTGTGCTAAAGGGAGGGAAGTACCACATGTGCTTAAGGGTGTTGATGAACCCCTCTATAAAGCATCAATTGTTGAACCATTTGATGCGACCTCTTCTGTTATTCAAGAAGAAATACGTGCTGAGGATCATGCTTATGAGAAGATTGTTTCCAAGTCAAGTGAGTCGAAAGTTCCAGTCAAAGTTGTGAAAGCAACTGAGACTAACTCAGACACACATGAGTTGGATAACAATAATGCCATGTCTACCATGCATAAATTACCTGCTGTTAATCCTTCTCATAAAGCATGTAGTATTGCTAATTGTATGTCTTGTGCTTTTAATATGATGTATGCTTATTTTAATGGTAAGCATGTGTCTAATGATAAGACTACTCCTCGTCAGCATGTGAATAACAAGAAGCATGATAGGTCTAAGACTGCTAGTCCTTCTAAGGCTAGAAAGGAGACATTTGTGCCTAAGCTTAAACAGAAATTTGTTAACGCTGTTTACAAGGTCAAATGTTCAGTCATTGAGAAAGTTGAGGCAATTAAAATTAAAAATGTTGTTTTGCCTGACAAAGGACAGTTCTACAAGTATGCCGGGCCCAACCAAGTTTGGGTTCCGAAGAAGGTCTAATCCATTTGAAGTGCAGGGCAGTATACAGGTATAACCGGTAGTGTGGATTCTTGACAAGTGGATCATCAAGACATATGACCGGAGATAGAGCCCTGCTATCAAATGTGGATTGAGAAAGCTGGCCCCCTGGTTACCTTTGGAGATAACAGCAAAGGTTTATCTGAGGGATATGGCTGTTTGCAAGCTGGGAATGTTATCATTGTAATTTTGTATATTGTGCTAGGTTATTATCAGGAAGCAGTATCTAACATATAGCACCAGTGACGAGACTTGAGAATATTACGACATATCAGACACCTGCTGCACATTACACTTGGAATTGTACTCTAGTAAGATGTGTACAAGTGTACTCCTGGTTGGTGAGTTAAAAGAGGAAGTCAGTGCACCACAGTTCATGGACTTTGCAGTTGCAAATCTATTGGACTATGCAATCTCTTCTTCACAATCTCAATTCAGGTTGGTATGAACTAGTATACTGCTCAAGCAATCGTCAAGGACATGGTATGGCACTCTAACAGAAGTTGTAATTTTATATGAACTAGTAGAGTCGTCATATTTATAACTATTTTATCACTAAGCACAATCATATTGTTTTATATGTGCAGTGGTATATTGATAATGCAACATAACAATTAGTATCTAAAGTACTTGACAAGTATCGGTCAATGATATCTTGTTAACATTATGTTGCAGATATTTGTAAGCTTTTGACATGAATGAGAATTACTTAGACTTTACCCTAAGTGATCAATGTTTTATCAAAAACTCATTCATATTGAAAAACAAAATCAAACTTCTTTCTACATTAGTGATTTCTTATTTCATGTAAAATCTTTTGAAATCACTATTGTAAATCATTTTCTCTCTATTACCATATGTTCTATGATACAGGTTCAGTCTCCTATGACTTTCTTTCATTGACAGTCATGAGGTTGAAAACCCACAACATCTATCCCAGACTGTAAAGACAAACACAAAAACAGAACCAACCAACACTCTTTTACCACTAAAAGTAGTATGAATGAGCGTGAGGGAGATAGTGCCTAGTGCACCACATAAGGAAGGTTCTGTAGTCAACCCAGTAGCTCTGTCTCCTACATAGATGAGTAGTATTTAAACCGAGACAACTGCTAGCCCCCATACATCTTCTCAAAAAGATGTAATGGCTGAAAAGGCACAAAAACAGTTACTAGATTCATTCTCTCAACAGGGTGAGTCTATTGAATTTTGCATGTCGGCCAAGGTATCCGATGTAGTGTCACCACTTCAAACATAAACAATTCTTGATGCACAAGGAGAGGTTACACACACAAAGGATGAGTTGACGGAAACAAGAGTTTCGACCATTTTAAGGTCAGATTCGATTGTTCAAGGTTCGTTAGTGGACCAATTGCCTTTACAGGTGTTAGGAGAGGATACTGATCCAAAAGCCATATGTCAGTGGTCAGTGTCTACCTCCCCAGGCTTAAATCCCCTGGATGCATCTGCGGATAGTGGATCTGACATAGGTGCAGATCGGCAACTTGTTGACAATGATTCAGATATTACCTGATAAGTCACAAGGAAATGTCTTCACAGACATTAGAAGGGAACTTTGATCTTTATGCTAAATTCTTTGGATCATTGTTTACCTTCCCAGAATTCAAATCTGGAACCCTAAAAGGGAAACTAGCAACTTGTAAATTATGACTCAGATTCATCTGACGAGTTTAACAAGGATGGGGATTTGTGAACTCCCATTGCACCACCTGTGACCTCCTTTAAGGATGGCTAAGGTGATTTTCCTTGCAGGTACAACTGGATTATGGAGCTATGAGAGAAGAGTGATACACTTGTGAGAATGAGTGTAAACACGAGTGGAGAGAAGAGTGAAACACATGTGAGGTACACTAAAACAGGATCACACACTCACAGTGAGGAAGAAAGAGAAACTACTTGTTATTTCTTTTCCAACCAAGTGAAATATGAGAACTCCTTCAGACGACGGCATACATTCCTTCTTTAAGGGGGAGATAGAAGCTTAAGTAATAGTTTGGAGGATTCCTCAACTAAGGGGGAGAAATAGCAGGGAGTAAGAAAAAGATCCTACTTGTACACTACACCACACCATTGTTGTTTGTAACTACGGATCCTATTGTACGGGAGAGGTGGTAAACACAAGGTGATTTCCTAGTAAGGGAAGAAGCTGTTAGGGGAGTACCATTGGTTTTTATCTGCGGATCCTATTGTACGGGAGAGGTGGTAAAACGAAGGTGATCTTCTTTAATCAGTTGATTCTCATAGGGGGAGAAGCAAGAGAGATATGTGCTTCTCAACAGGAAATGTGGTTGTACAAAAGAAGATGAAACTACTTGAAGATATGTTCAGTCTAGAGGAACATCTACTTGGAATCTGGAAAATGTTAAATCTAGTCCAGAACTTTTCTACTATTTACTTTGCATGTATATTTATATCTTTTTCTTATTTGTTAGTTGAGTTATCCTCTAGGTATTTGTGTGTTATTGTCTAACAAACAAATAGGGGGAGATTGTAAGTCATATGTCATAGCCTATTTGTATATTCGAGGATTCAACTCAACTCAAATAAGAATATAATAAGTAAATAGTGGATTGACCGTCAGAGAGATCTCGCAAAATAATATCTGTCAAAGGATTCAGAGACAAGGTTCATCTACAGACTTGAGGAATTAATTCACTGGAAGAAGTTCAAGAAATTGATCATGCCTCAGTGATATAAGTCAAGATCGTGGATTTAATCAAGTGACAGAGATCTCGTCAGAGTATCAATTAATTACAAGGATTTAATCTGAAGAAAATCAAAGTGTCAGAGTCAAGACATGAAGAAACGTCACGGAAGTTAGTCACTCATGAACCAGACAGTACATCGAGTGTCAACGTTGAAGTGGTGGAATTGATTCATAATTTTCAGTGATTTTCAGAAGATTTGCAGAAGAATGGTTGCTGCTCAAGACTAGAATTAATTCTCTATTAATTAATTAATTCATCTAATTTAATTAAGAAAATAAATTATATCTGCAAAGAATAATTTATTTATTAATTGAATTAATTGATTAATTAATTCTGAATTAATTTTAGGAATTTTCAGAAGTTTAATTGGATTAAATTCAAGCATTAAATCAGCAAGACAATTGAAAATGAACTAGCATGACAATCAGGATTGTCATACCGATTGTCATGCTAGGCCATATTCAATTGTCACACCGAAAGTTACTCTAGGAGGATGATTGTCTTGCTAGTTCATTCTGATTGTCATGCTAGTTCATTCAGATTGTCTTGCTAGTTCATTCAATTGTCTCACCGAAAGTCTTGCCAGCTATAGGATTGTCATGCCAAGTCAATTCTATTCGTTTGTTGATTTAAATAGAAGCAGAGAAGCAGCATATCATTTTAATCATCCACACAAGTCAAGAACAAAAGAGCAGCCGCCTTGAAATATAAAATCATCTTCATCTGCAGAAATTCAAGATCAATTTCTAGTTTGTTAATGTTAAATCCAAACCACTAGAATTATTTATCTTGTTCTTGTGTAACAATCTAGCGGATCAAAATCCCTAGAACTTAATCTCAAATTGCGTTTAGCATTTGAATCTTTTTATTACAAAAATAGAAAAAGTTCATGTCGAATTTATTCTAGATTTGTGATAATTAATTTGAGATTAATTCCTTGTAATCGATACAGTTGTTGTAACACCTTTCAAGTTTAATAATATTTTTATTTAACTTGAATTTTGTTTCACATTTTTTATTCCGCATTTAATTCGATTATTCGGTACTGTTTGTATTCAACCCCCCTTCTACAAACACATTGGGACCCAACAGTTGTTGTTGTTGTTGTTGTGGTAAATGTACTTGCTCATGACAGCCAAGTGGAGAGGCTGTTATTCAGAGCTAGAATGGGGTCATCAGATTGAAGTTTTAGGAGATGATTGGATTCCTGAGTGCCCAATAAAAAACATTTGTACGCCAGATTTTCGAAAGCATAGTTTCTGCCTTTAAGTTCTATGTTGATTACGGCCATATATGTGGTTTCGATACTCACCGTTCTACTAAGAGAAATGATAAAAATGGAAAGACTGTCGAGCAATACATTTTATGTTCACCGGAAAGAAATGCTAAAAATTTGACTACGATGAACTCGGTTGTACAACGCAAGAGAAGAAAAGAGTCTTCGAAGTGTAACTGCCCTGCTAAGGTGGTCATTGAATCTGTTGATGGTAATGGTTTCTCGGTGAAGAATTTTGTAGAGAAACACAACCACTCATTTACCGGAAAAGGTGGAATGCAGTTCTTAAGATACAGCAGGTCACTAACAAGATTTCATAAAAAGTTTATTATGGATTGTACTAAACTTAACATTGGGGCTACGCGAGCCCATGCTATCTTGAAATCAAAGTTCGGTTCTTATGAGAGTGTGGGCGTGAGCATTATTAATTCCAAGAATTTTGCACGTGACATAAAAGATTATACCGGAAAGTATGATGCTGATATGATAATACAAAAATTTAAAGGCATTCAGGATTCATCTGATAAAGAATTCAGGTTCGAGTACAAAATTGATGAAATTAATCAAAAGAATGTTAAAAATAACAATTTTTTGGGGCAAATGACTGAAAATACCCATTCTGAAAGTGGATGGTTGAAAATACCGTTTTGGATACGCATTTGTCATTTGGGTATCGTGTTTTGTACTAGATACGCATTTTTCAAATGGGTATCGAATTTATTTATTTTTATTTTTTTTAAGATACGCATTTGGCAAATGCGTATCTCAATGGTAATACCCAAACTACAAATGCGTATCTTTAATAATTTTCTGAGATACCCAATTCTCAAATGCGTATTACACTTACCCAATTACAAAATGCGTATCCAAAATGGTATTTTCAGCCATGTGTTTTAAAAATGGGTATTTTCAGCCATTGGACCCCAAAAATGGGTATTTTTAAACATCACCCAAATTGATCACCATACTCACTTATTTTGGGCAGATGGAATTACACTACTAGAAAAAGTGGAATAAACGTCGGCTAAAAACCGATGTCTATGAACAAAAAAATCCGATGTCTTCGTGGGTGATGTTAAAGGCCCCCCATTTAACATCGATTTTGAAACGATGTTAAAGAATACTATAACATCAGTTTTTAAAAATGTTGAATTTCTCATGCACATCTAATCTTCATATATTATCATATAATGATAAATTTATCAATTTAAACATATGTGAGTTAAGCATAATATTTCAATTTACCTATTAAACTGATGTTACTAATACCAGTAACAACGGTTTTAAATTAAAACTGATATAAAAGTAACTTTTCGCATTGGTTCTTTACTTTAAACTGATATCTATTGGTCATAAACCGATGTCTAAAAACTTTATAACATCGGTTTTTTGTTTTAAATTTTTTTTGTTGTAGTATTTAACATCGGTTTTGTTTGATGCGACTGATGTAAATGTTCAACTAAAACTGATGTATTAAACTTTGATAGACATCATTTTGCACTGCAATGATGTATGTACTTGTTTTATTAATGCACATTTTAAAATTAATATATTTTTTAGTTACAAAACTTCAGTTATCATTACCAAATCAAGATGATAAAGTCTTACAATGACTGAAAAACCAGAAACATATAATTTTCAAAGATACAACAATAACAATCCTACATCTATTTTAAAAAATAACATCCAAAGTAATTTATATCTTTACTATTCTGAAGAAAGAATAACATAACTCTTTTTTCTATCAGATGTATTGATGTGTGCGTGCCTTATCATACCACCGTGTACTTCAGTCCCTCCCAGGTTTGGATTCTTCCAGCTCTTGTACAAATCCTGGATGAGCTCCTCCTATCTATAGGCTTGAGCACAAACTAATATAGCATACTTCGTAATCTCAGGCCAATCTTGGGATTCAACAATTTATACTCAAGCAAAAAACCCGGTATTAAACGAAAGAAACAATAATAGATAAAGAATAATTGAACTGGTCTGATAGACAACAAAATTAACTTATATTAAACTTGCCCAATTCCATAATGAAGGCATTGTAAAAATGCGACAAGAAGAGATCAGTTTAGGCATTTAGAAATTTTAACTCTATTCTCTAAGACGAGCGTCTATCACGGACAACCATAAAAGGTTAATAAGTAGACAGAAACATGCAGAATATGCACCTTATCCTTAACACCACCAACAGGTAAAACTAGACCTCGTAGTGTCATTTCCCCTGTCATTGCTGTATCTGATCTTACTTTTGTCTGACTAAACAGTAACACCAGGGTTGTTACAAGGGTGACACCTGCAGAGGGACCATCTTTAGGTATCGCACCAGCAGGAAAATGAATGTGAACATCCCGTCCTTCCAACAGACTTGTTTCCTTCACAGCGGCGAACTTAAGCTCAGTGGCCCTTGATCTTACCTAAATTAAGAATCATATTAGGAAAGACTATATGTCATGTGAAGTAATTTTATACATCTTTTGGTAGTTGATCTGTTCTGCTTGAAACTTTATAGTGATGCTGCAAATAAATTATGCACTGAGAAAATATATATACGATACTGACATGACATGACATAATAAAACATGCATCCAGAGTCACACATAGAAAACATTAATATGAGTAAATGAGTATCTTATCTACCAGTGAAACCGTTTTTACTTCATAGCATTATACACAATACCAAAATACCATTACTGTACCGAAACACACAATAGTTTTACACAACTTAAACCCTCTCTTGATCCGGAATAAAATACTATAATCTCAAGAAATATTTGGAACTGCTGTGTCATGTCTAGAATATGGTACCACAACTTGAAAGTAGCTATAAATAGATGCTTATTGTCGTATTCTCTTAATAAGAAAAATTGACCAAGACTCAGATCAGATTTACTTTTCTGGGAAAATGTTAGCTTAATTTATATATATGCTTCTGCTTGGCATAAAAAAATGCAACAGATTTACCCAAGTGCAATCTGCGCCGATTCTTTAATAACATCACCAAGTTGACCAGTGAGATGCAGGTCACCCTTCCCCACCATAGACGTAGCATCCACAAATTGAACCTCTCCTCCGAATGCAGTCCATACCAATCCAACTGATAAGTGATATCCCAAGTGCTGCAACCCGCTCTCCAGTTTCTTTGTCATCAAAGCGTGGAGGCTGCATCAAAGCGTAAGAAAAAAAACCTCAGATCTGCTAAGCATAACAGATATACAACATATAAATCTATAAGAGAAAAATTAAAGGTCCGAGAAGAGGACAAGCATTCAGTAAGACTCGGCCAATATGCTTTTGTATGTATACAAGTATTCCTATATTAGCTAGTTCCAAACACCTAAACCAGCAGCTGGCAAATAATTCCACACATGCTATCTTAAACACGAGTTATCGACAACCTTCATTGGTTTATTCCTTTGTGGCCGACAATCAATATTAAATCACAATTAAAAAAACTATTTGTAACCAGTGCCACCTTCAGGGAGTAGGACATTTATTAACCATATGTGAGGCAATGATACCTTAGTCAATTCAATCTGTCTCATTGTAAAAACCGTCAAGGCTTTTTATAATTCTCCGAGGCCTTCTAAAGTGAATTCCATACTTGTCTAGAAGTAAAAAAAAATATTTTACGTAAAAAGGTTTTAAAAAATTAAAATGAGTAAATAAATTTACTACCTTAAAAGATTTATCAATTCTCGGAACTAATGGATATCTTGAAAGTACCCAAGAACGAGTAATGTTATCAGCCGCATCCTGCAGAACAGGTGAATTATGAAAGATAAAGATGTAGTTTGAAGTTATGAAATTTTGTTTAATCATGAGCTAATAAAAAACAAGAGTGTAGATGTAAAAAATTGAAATATGGTTAAAAAGGTTGGACACAATACTTTTCCTTTTTACTTGAATTTACGGTCTACATTTTTTCACAGAAAATTTTCTTCTATCTAGTAAAAAAACATTTACGTGCAGGCACATAGAAAAAGAAAGAAAGTGAAAAGTCTAATGCCACTTATGCAAAATGTCTAAAAAACTTCCTCTGCCCCACATGTACAATTTTATTTCGGCAATTTTGTTGATACTTAACACATTTTTTCGATGAAAAAGAACTATATTGTCGATGTAGAAATTGGTTGGACAAAAGTTCCAGTCAATCTCTACCTAAAAGATCATCACTAGCCATTGGTTAGTTTTCATTTGAAGCTAATTGAAAGGAAACAGGACTTGAATAATTGAGTAGATCATACCTGTATACTTTCAGTGAGTAAATTAAGCCCATACATTTCTACCACTCGAGTATTCGCAATAACGCCCACTTCTTCCAATTGATTTGAACTAACAAGCTGAAATAATAGAGTTGTTGAGAGAACCAACACAGGTCACAGAAAATTTGCAAGAAGATCATAATGACACCACTAATACAACCTGAGCAGAAACCGCTTCATCATCCACAATTTCTTTCACGACGCCTAATTTATTGAGGAAATTATCGCTTTGAGTGAGTTCCTGCAAAGGATAAGTGCAATCATTATACAGCTCAGTCATGTATTTTGAAGTACGAAACCTCTATTCAGACATAATAACGTTAGTCTTGTTATCTGAAATATAGCACACAATATAAATGGTTGTTTATATACAGAACATCAAAAAATGCAAGAGGTAGAGCCACCAGGCTTCAGCAAATAATAGCAGAATGTTAGTTTCAAGCATCTCCTTATTATGACTTATTAAATTTACAACAAAGTAGTAAGTTTCAAACAGTTAAATATGACAAGCAGTCACCAAACTGATTTGATATCATATGGAACAACATCTTCAGCATTAACCGGAAAACCTGACTTATCATAGCTCACAGATTCGTCTTGAATATAACGATAATGTTATGGACAGAGCTAAAAAACAAGGAGAAAAGAGGAGTACCCTGTCCTCCGACGACCGTAATTGAAGGTAACGCGTCCCAGATAACAGGCAACGGGCTTTCTTCACAGTAATCACCATGAGCACTACTAGTTCTTTGTAATTCACATCCAATAAAAATAAAAACACAACAAAAAAACTAAAACAAAAGTGTAGAAACAAAAATAAAAGAAAAAGAGATACAATTAGTTATATATATAACTGAAAACAACAACAAATCTGTTAAAAAGCTAAAAATTGAAATTTAAAAACCACTTACCAATTCGAGCGGAATAAGGATAAATAACAACATAGATAGGCCGATTGGAACTTCATCTGCACCTACTTAACACAAATCGAACGATTTACTGAAAACAAGAGTTAGGTTTCATGTAATTGAAATATATAATTCAAATTAGGGATCTTAATTGTGAGTTCTTGGTTTCAATTTGGAAAGTTAGGATTTGAATTTAGGGTTCTACGTTGAGAGTTCAGAAAGATGGGTGGAGAGGGGAAGTAAGAGTGATGGGGGGAGAGAGATGTTCTTCCGTCAGAGAGAAAGTTTTGATAATTTTGATAGCTTTGATAGATTTGATTTTATCTTTTTTTAAATGTATATTTGAGGATAAAGTTGAAAAGAGGGGGAAGAGTTGAAAATAATCTAAGGAAAAACGGGGGAAATTTAAGAGGGAATGAAATTTTGGCTAGGGGGAATGGGGAAGGCGCGCTACTGAATTTTTTTTAACAAATATTTAACATCGGTTCTTCTAATAAACTGATGTTTATAAGCACAAAAGACATCGCTTGCTCAAAACCGATGTCTAAGAGGCGAAATAAGCAACCGATGTAAATGAGGCGATGTTTATTCTACTTTTTGTAGTAGTGTTAGTAGAAGAAACTTTCAAGTGTTTGATGATGTGGTTTCATTTGATACGACTTATCGTACCAACAAGTAAGTGTGATTATACATGTTTAATCTCTTATTTATAAGAGTAAATATGTAACTTTCTTGACTAACAAAATTTCTGCCATTTGTGTAGATATGGGATGGTTTTTGTTCCATTCATTGGAATAGATAACCACTTTAAAAGTGTGACGATAGCATCTGCGTTGCTGGAAAGAGAAGATAAAGACAATTATAAATGGGATTGTGAGGCATTTAAAAAATTTTTTGGACAAGTTTGAAGTGCATAGTGACAAAGCAAGATCTATATATGAAAATAGCTATTGAAGAATATTTCCTGACTGTTAAACATTGTCTTTGAATGCAGGGGCGGACCTTAGAAGGGACTGAGGCTCCGTTTGGTATTATTATCGCATACAGCTACATCAGCTTTTTGCTTAAAAGCGGTCAGAAAGGTATCTGGTAAATTCTAAAAGCTGCTATCTGGAAAAGTGCTTTTGATCCGAAAGCTGCTGTTAGCAAAAAGTATGTCCCCCGTGCTTTTGAAAAAAGCTGTTTTCAGCTTTTGTAGGAATTAGCTATCTGTTTCACCATCAAACATTCTCAAAAATATTATTTTATATATTATATCTTAAAATTTGCATAAATTAAAAAAAATAACCAAACAGTCATCTAATTTTTCTGAGAGCACTTTTTCTACCAGTAATTTTTCTCACAGTACATCAGTTTTCAACAGGACTCCCAAACAGAGTCTGAGATTGGCTCCAGGCCGGGTCAAAAATCCAGCAGTCCTTTAGTATATATGCCTTTCAATGCTATCCGACCCTGGTTGGAAAAAATAACTTGCCCAAACATCAAAAAACAACTAGCCCAAACAAGTAGATCATATCATGTTTTATATGAATAAGGTAATCCTAACATATAAATGAATAAGGTAAAACAAACAGTCAATATATATAAATCCCACAACCCATATATTAGTGTCCAATCAAATTAAATATGCATCAATCCAATTTTTGTCCAAAATAATCTCATATTGGCAATTCAATTAGGATTTTAATTTTCAATTTTGTTTCTTATATGTCCCGATTTTGTTTCCTAGGTTTTGGTATTGATTTAGTAATAAAAATTACAATTTTATTTCTTATTTGCCCCAATTTTTGTTTTAAATATGTGGGATGGTGATAATTTATGTTTTTATTAGAATTTTGTAATAAAAAATTTGAAAAGTAATTGAGTTATGTTATGATTTGATTCTTTAATTCTTGTAATTAGTCACATCTTATTTGATGAATTTAGATGAGTTTAGTTTAATAATGGTTTTTTTGTTTTATCTTGACTTTGAAACAGAGTTTGTATTTTAAATTGCCCTGTTAATATTTTTTTCGTAAATTAGTATCATAATTACATGTTCTATCTATACGTTGGAATTAATAGTATGATTAAACTTATGTTTCCGATTTTAGATTTTTAAGTTATTTTGCTCGTTTATTGGGTTTTATCGAGTTTGCGTAAAAGAAATTTAATAAAGCCCCTGTAGGAATTAAATTCTGGGTCCGCCCTTATCTGTGTGTGACACATAATGAAGAAATTTGCAGAGGTATAAATATTTAAATGGAATTAATGATATAAATTTGTCATCATTTTGTTATCAGACTCAGCTATTAGTACTACTTGAGATGTTATTCTGAAATTGTCCTGTAATTTTCTTTTATTGGATGTATACAGCTAGGAACATTGTTTTGTGCTGAGCCCCCTTTCATGGATAAAATGAAAGATTTGGTTTGGAGTGAACATTCAACAAACGAGGAATTCGAACTTGGATGGTTTTTAGACGAATATGAACTAAATGATAACAATTGGCTGAAGGATATGTATGTTCTAAGGTCGACATGGATTCCTGCATTTTTGAACGATGAGCCAATGGTTGGACTTATTAGAAGCACGTCAAGATCTTAAAGTTCTAACTTTTATTTCAACCAATTGGTGTAAAAGGGGAGATACACTGTCTGAGTTCTATCTGTGTTATTAGAGTGCTCTTGAAAATCAAAGGAATATGAATAAACTTTTGAACCATTAGAACAATATCACTTTTAGAACAACTAATAAAAAGAAAATTGAGAGGGATGCTGCTGAAATATATATCAGAACAATGTTTTACAAGATCGAGGAACAAATCTCACATACCACTGGTGATATGGTTATTGAGGCTTGGTATACTAAGGTGATTTAAAAGTAGTGAAGATCAAAGACCCTCTGTTTAAGAACAATACATTTGAGGTTATAATCTTGCCTTGTACTGAATTATTGTTATAGTATATGATAGGCCTAACACAATTCGGCTCAAATAGGACTCCAAAAGCGCAAGAGAAATGAGTCCAGATTCAATATGGATCATATGACTCTAGATGGCAGTGGACCCCAGGACGTTGTGACTCCAGAGCCCTAATGGACCCCAGGACGTTGTGATCCCAGGACATTGTGGACCTCAAAATGCCTTGTCATTTCAGGATATTCCCTTCTATCATTCTATCATGGCTCACATGTTCCCACACTTAGGTTCCCACGGGGCATCGCACTCCAAGCACACGCCATCACGCTCCAGGCACATGCCCAGCCCATTTTGCACACTCCAATGACAGAGATGACTTGGACACGTCACTATGCCAATAATGGCTTTCTGCAACATTGCAAATAAGTTGCAAATGGCCCAAAAAATGTTGCAACATATTGAAAATTTTCAACAGCAACACATTTCTGATGTAAGTATTTTCGATATTGCCTTAGGGTTCAAAGGCAACATTCCATAATCTAAGGAAATACCAGAAATTATGTTGCCAAAGAAGTATGATTTTGCAAAAAAGTGGGACCCAGATGATAGGTGGACTGACATGTGGATCGACATGTGTACTAACACGTGGACTGTCATGCGGGGTCCACTGAAATGGGGGCCCACTGACATGTACGCCCCACGTGTGGGGCCTATTGTAACCCACATGTGGGATGAATTACTATGGCAACATAATTTTTTTCTCTTAGACAACACTTTAGAAGAGCAACAACAACAATTTTCTATTTTAAAGAAATGCAAAATTTATACACATGCTATCCAGTACAAAACCCAAATCAGTGTACAACCAGATCATTAAAAAATTCAAATCAATACAACCGAATCAATACAAAATCCAAATCAAGATAACTTGTTTTTTTCATTTCCACTATACAAAATCATAGTACATAATAATCCTAACGAACTACCAAAGTGTCTTTTGATTCAACCAATTAATTGTGAAATGCCAATGCACTCCCTTTAATACCATATCTTGTATCCAGATTCTCATATTGGACTTGCAAAAATCTATAAATAGATTAGGAAGCTATAAGTGTTGCATTCATACTAAAAATGTGTCTTGTAGAACAATCACACAATGATCATAAATATATCAAATATATCTTGGAAAGGTTTCTACATTGAAGTAATCGCAGAAAAAGGCATTTTTCTTATCACAATACATGAACTAACAGAAAACTCTAAATAATTATAAATTAAATCTTGGAGATCATTTTATACCAATATTACGCCCCAAGTTTATGAATCAAAAATTATAATAAATTATTAATGTATAATAAAAAAATTCGTAAATGGACACAAGATATAGGAAACCTCCCACATATGTAATGACCTGTTGGTATAGAAATAAAAAAGATGGCTTGTTATTTAAAAGGATTCCGCTTCTTCAAACATAAGTTTGTTTTTCTCGAGGATTAAATTTTAGTCGTGAAAGTTCCCCAAGAGAATTCATCTTATAGTTCATCTGGTCTACGGAAGGATTTATATTTTGTACAAGGAATGAACATGTACATGTTAATATCAATTTTATGTTTCTGTTCATAGTTTTTACTAGAATTTGACCCTGTCCATATAAAGATGTCTGTCATGTATATTAGAATATAAGGACAATTCTTGAAATTATATAACAATCTCACCTTCTCTGATAAGAATGTCCCAAGTAGAGAACCTCTCAGAACCGCAAGCTGCACAAGAACATTGACATGGTGAGTTCTTGATGGATATTTCTTTTGATGGAATAGTAGCATGTGAAAAGAATATTTGAGAAGTTCTTATATTTATTATATGATTCAAATTGATATACTATTTTATACATGAACACAATAAGATAACAGGTGACTTGACTGCAAATTGAGATGCTGCAAGGAGAGCTAATTTTCTAGGAGAAAGTCCAGAAGCAGAGGAAAATAATATAGTTACAGCTATACTTACTTGCCAATCCAGCTAGATTTCCTTTTCAAAAATATAAAACTTAAGTCACATTTAATATTACTTTTTCTCTTACGAGAAATTTTATGAGAAATTTTGCATGGACAAAATTTTGTTAAATAGAACACTCTTTTCCTTGTATATAGGCATTCAGTTAGTTTGTAAATTTTTCATATGGAGGAATGAATTCTTAAAGTAGTGAAGCTTATACCAAAGTTGCAGATCCATGACCAGCAAGTGCTCCTCCTATGACTCCAAGAGGTGAAGAGGCCGCAACAAGTATTGCATAAGACGAAAACGAGCATCTATCAGTAGAAAACTGTGAAAAACAAGACTTGCATTGGTGAGTAGTGGAGGCACAAATAGTGTAGTGTACTCGTAATGCAAGAGGATCCAACAGTCAATCATAAGTCGTACTGAGGCAATCCTAGTCTTAAAAGGTTTTATATATTAGACATGATAAAGATAATGATGTGTTTCCTGTGTCACCCTGAGTTCGCGGAAAGTGTCCAATATATTACATGTGCATATGTCCAAGTGTTAAAATCGATAATTATTAAATTTTACAAAATGAAGACTCTAGGGAAGGACCACCTTATAGTTATAGAGAACTTATCATGACATCAGACATTACATATACTTAAGTTGTACATCTTTGCACACAGTTTTCAGTGATAGTTTAAGGTCAAAAGCCATTTAATCTCAAGTACAAACCACTGTATCACTGCATGCATCAGTCATCAGCTAGTTAACCAGGTAGATAAAATATAATTCAAAACTTTCTGTGCGAAGCTTAATACCAGAAGTTTTAAGTGTAATTTATAGAAAGATATCTGTAAAAGATATCATCAGAATAACCCTATAAACATTAGGTATTTATAATATGACTCACTAATTGTGGAGAAAAATGATTTATCAGCCCACTCAGCAACAAAGACTAGAAGGAATGTGCTAACAATGGTGCTAGCAGCAGCTAGAATCCCATATATTTCTATGATGTTGAACTCCTTTCCAAGTTTTGTTACAATTTTTGATTCTAAAGGAATTCCCACATCCCTAATTGGAGGCATTGTATAGTAGGGAATTTTACCTGAGAAAAGAAAACAGCAAAGGGATCACTTAGTGTAGTACTTTATTTATCACCTTCAAGTTTTTTTCTATGATGTGTTAAAATGCATTGTTAGATATATATTAACACAGTGCATTTGTTAAAATTAAAAATGTGTATCAATATTAAAGGCACTTGACTCGCTAGAGTTGCTACAATTATATACTTAGTTATTATAAAAATATCATAAACCAACTCATTTAGCAATATTCTTAGCAGGACCTACACTATACAATTTGTGAACTAAAACAATATAGGCTAGTGATACCAAAAACACAAAAAATAACTCACTAGTTCCATCATATTTATCATCTCTTGGTTTTAATCGATTGATAAATATGCAATGTGAAATTACGAAAGGTGGGGTAATATATCTTATAGGCGGGGTAATATAACCTATAGCCCAAGTAAGATATTACCAGCATGCTAGAAGAATTCATAGAGCTCAATAATAGAGCAACCACGTTCAGTGTATTTTCTGAAGAATATCTCGAGCTTTCGGAGTTCATCAAATGCTCTCATATCTAAAATAAGAAAGGGAATTAGGAAAATTAAATGTAAAGAATAAAGGGAGTTAAAAAAATTAAAACTAAATAGAGAGGGGGAGGGAGGGAGAGAGAGAGAGAGAGAGAGAGAGAGAGAGAGAGAGAGAGAGAGAGAGAGAGAGAGAGAGAGAGAGAGAGAGAGAGAGAGAGAGAGAGAGAGAGAGAGAGAGAGAGAGAGAGAGAGAGAGAGAATACAGAGCTCGTGTGTGTGGGAGAGCGTGTAAGTGCGAATTTGGGAGAGAATCTGAGCAGAGTATTTGACTGCATCTTTGATATTGTTAGAGTCCAGATTGGATCCAATTCAAATAATAATCAAATCATGTGAAAATCAGATCTGATTCACTAGAGTCTGTAGAACATCAAAAAAATCAAGCTTTATGAAGAGAGAAAGTGTGTGCTGTGTGGATCCAATAAGAGGGAGATGGAGATAGAATTGTAAAATCTGTGTTAGGGTTGTGAGTGAGAATTAGGGGAGCCAGTACGGTTTTGAAAGAAGAGGCCCCTTCAATTTCCCCCCCAAAGTTTTTAGGCGGTCTATATCCCGCTCACCAAATTCATATACAACTGTTTATATTACAAAAAATGTATTAATTAATTCTGTTACACTTGCTTCATTTTTATTAAATATATTTATTTACTTTTTATTTTTCATAAATTTTAAAATTTTATATTAACTAAAGAATTAATTGATTCCCTCACAGCCGCCACGTCAGGTGGGGACCCTCATTGACACATCAGCAGAATTTTAATACTTTTTAATAAAAATTAAACATTTTTTTATAATATGTCTTGACAACACTTTTTCATGCATCTGCTGACATAAATAAAATATGTTATAAAAGGTTAGATTAATGTTGTGTTATGGCAACATTTTCTACCGTAACATCACTTAATAATGTTGTATAAGACCGTTTATGGTGTAGTGCGTATTCCAATCAGGGACGTCCACCTGCCTTGACTACAGAACCTTCTAACGATCAAGATCCAAAGTACCAACCCCTAACCCTAATTGGAAGCCGATAAAAGGCTCCAAAAAGAGGGTTTGAGGGGGGAACATTCATTATTCACCTTCACACATATACACACACCATATATATTTGAGTAATTATTATTTTACCCTTCTTCTCCAAAATCCCATCTCATTCTCACACCGGAGGTGCCGCGGGGACGCTACCCCCCTCTGGTTCGATTTTGTAGGTGCCCACCTTACAGCTACACCGCGCGCCGCTTTTATTTCCGTCCAAATGGAGTTTGAGTCTGGGTAGAACAAGGAGAGGACCCCAGGGTGATCTGGGAATATGATTGGCGCTAGAAGGAGGGGTCAAATCCCAAATTTTGTGGTGGTGATACTTTTATACGATCTACTCCATCCAGGAACACAAAATCATTAATTTTAGTAAAATCCAGACTCCAATCAATTTGGAGTCCAATCAATCCCAATTCCCGAGTCCAACGATGATTGCACCCTAGACTTCGGGGTCAAAAACAAATATAGCTGAAATTTTCTTCTAAGTAAATCAAGGTACCTCACCTTGGAATTCTGAAGAACCAAATCCGGGGTCAAAAAAGAATAAAGTTGAAAAAAAAATCGAAGTAAATCAAGGTACCTCACCTTGGACTTGTGAAGAACCAAAATAAAAAGGATTTCCAAGTCACTCTGGAGTCCAACCTACATCGTGCTTCAGAATCCAATGAGGATCGCACTTCAGATTCCAGGGTCAAAAAAATTTTAAATTTTCTTCTAAGTAAATCAAGATACCCAACCTTGGACTTGTGAAGAACCAAAACAAAAGGCTTTCCAAGTAACTCCGGAGTCCAACCTATATCGCACTCCGAACTCTAGAGTCCAACGAGGACCGCACTCCAGATTCCCGAGTCCAACGATGATTGCACCCCAGACTCCGGGGTAAAAAACAAATATAGCTGACATTTTCTTCTAAGTAAATTAAGGTAACTCACCTTGGACTTATGAAGAACCAAAATCAAAAGGTTTTTCAAGTCACTCCGGAGTCCGACCTACATCCCTCTTCGGACTCCGGAGCCCAACGAGGACCGCACTCCCGATTTCGGAGTCCAACGATGATTGCACCCTGGACTCCGGGGTCAAAAAAGAATAAAGTTGAAAAAACATTCTAAGTAAATCAAGGTACCTGACCTTGGACTTGTGAAGAACCAAAATAAAAAGCATTTCCAAGTCACTCCGGAGTCCAACCTATATCGCACTCCAGAATCCAATGATGATCGCACCTCAGACTCCGGGGTCAAAAAAGTTTAAAATTTTCTTCTAAGTAAATCAAGATACCCAACCTTGGACTTGTGAAGAACCAAAATAAAAGGCTTTCCAATTAACTCCGGAATCCAACCTACATCGCACTCCGAACTCTGGAGTCCAACGGGACCACACTCCAGATTCCTGACTTGAACGATGATTGCACCCCAGACTCCGGGGCCAAAAAAAAAATATAGCTGAAATTTTCTTTTAAGTAAATCTAGGTACCTCACCTGGGACTTGTGAGGAACCAAAATAAATAGGATTTTCAAGTCACTCCGGAGTCCAACCTACATCACTATCTGGATTCTAGAGCCCAACGAAGATCGCATTCTAGATTTCGGAGTCCAACGAGGATTGCACCCCAGACCCCGGGGTCAAAATCTAAAGTTTAATTTTTTCTTTCAAGTAAATCAAGGTACCTGACCTTGGACTTGTGAAGAACCAAAATCAAAGGACTTTCCAAGTCGCTCCGGAGTCCAAAATCCAACGAGGATCGCACCCTAGACTCCGGATCAAAATAAAACTTTCCAAGTCACTCCGGGGTCCATCCTACATCATTCTCCGGACTCCAGAGCCCAACGAGGATCACATTCTAGATTTCGGAGTTAAACGAGGATCGCATCCCAGACTCCGGAGTCAAAAACTAAAATTGAAAAGTTTCTTCAAAGTAAATCAAGGTACCCAACCTCAAGGCATCCAACCTTGGACTTATGAGTCAACTCCGGAGTCAAACCTACATTACACCCCGGAGTTTGGGGGCTACATATCAAAGAGAAATCTAAAATTTTCCTTTTAAGTAAATCAAGGAAACAACAATTTCGTTACTACTCCCCCATCCGAGAAACCCGCATAAGGGAGTGGGAGGAAAATGATAGGCCATAATACAGTTCAGCTCAAATAAGACTCCAAAAGCGCAAGAGAAATGAGTCCAGATTCAATATGGATCATATGACTCTAGATGGCAGTGGACCCCCGGATGTTGTGACTCTAGAGCGCTAGTGGACCCCAAGACGTTGTGACCCCAGGACGTTGTGGACCTCAAGATGCCTTGTCACTTCAGAATATTCCCTCCTATCATGGCTCACATGTTCCCACGGGACATCGCACTCCAAGCACACGCCATCACGCTCTAGGCACATGCCTACCCTATTTCGGCACACTCCAATGACAGAGATGACTTGGACACGTATTCCAATCAGGGACGTCCACCTACCTCGACTCCAGAACCTTCCAACGATTAGGATCCAAGGTACCAACCCCTAACCCTAATTGGAAGCCTATAAAAGGCTCCAAAAAAGAGGGTTTGAGGGGGGACATTGATTATTCACCTACACAAATATACACACACCACATATATTTGAGTAATTCTTATTTTACTCTTCTTCTCCAAAATCCCATCTCATTCTCACGCCGGAGGTGCGGCGGGGCCGCCACCCCTCTCCGGTTCTGTTTTACACGAGCCCTACCTACAGCTAAACCTCTACTCTCTTACATTCCCGCGTTAATGGAGTCCAAATCCAGGTGAGATTAGAAGAGGATCAAGGGTAAAATTTGGAGTTATGAGTATAAAAATTTTTAGTATATTCTTAAGTATTTACATTTTCTTACTGGTTAAGGTTGATACGAAGACATGCATCGTTAAGTGTTATTGTAAATTGTATACAAGGGTTGGATATTTATGCAGCCATGCATTTTATGCTCTAGGCATAAGTGGTATTCACTTGATACCTCGACAATATGTTTCCAAAAGATGGTTAAAAGGGCAGAAGAGAGGTTTGCTAATCTTGATCTTGGAGGGCCTTCTAGTTTGAACCCAGAAGAGGAGAGAAAATCTGTGAATACAAGAGATTGTTGGTTTTTGTTTCAAGCATGTTTAAAAGATGCTGCCTCTACTACTGTATGACAACTTGACTACCTACACAATGGATTGCTAGCTCTTCAGGAGTAAATTAACGATCCAGAGATACAAGGTGATGCTGTGCTAAATGGAAAGAATTTTGAAGATTATATTGGTTCAACTGTTATTGAAGAAATTACTATACAGCCACCTCATCATCAGTCAGAGTAGTACTAAGGGAAGCAGGAAGAAGATGGTAGGTCCTGCACAAAAAAATGTTTGTGGAACTAAGCGACAAAAGAGGATGCGCAAGACTTGTTTGGAACTTTTGTTCAAGGAATTGTCCTACCAAGAATTGAGCAATAACTTGACTTTTTGTTATTTAGTCGGGTTTTTTCAATAACTTTGGTCAACAAGACTTAAAAGTTCCTTTCGAGAATGTTTTCAAACATTTTATTTGCTGATAATGTTATCAAATTTATCGATAATGGTTTCTACTGCTGTTATCATATTTATCTATATTTGAGGTTTAACAGTTTTTTGCTGGGTTTGGGAACTACTAAGTACTAGTTGATTTTATGTTTTTAATCTTAAATTGTTTTTATATGATCTAAACAGAGACTAGCAACATTAACTAAAGGTTCTAATTATAAATCACCTGGCTAGATTTTTTTTTATTTTTAGTGTTACATAATGTTAAAATTTATTTAATATGTAGGTACTTGCTAATGTAGATTGTGGGTTTTTAGATTCTGTATATTGAACTTGTTTTTTTTTTAATTTTTTATTTATAAAATGAATAAAAGATTTCTCTTATTGTGCATTTAGTTGACAAAGGTAGCTTACAATTTGCAAGAGGATCATATTTTCTTGATAAGTAACCTGAATGAATTAAGTTATTCTTGGTAAATATCTATAACCAAAATGAATTAAGTTATTCTTGTTAATTTTTAAGATCGTAACATATTACATGATGTGTCTTTTGTGATGATTACAGTACACAATATTTAAATTTTAATCAATCTGTAATGCACCTCGTTCTGAGGTGTTTGTTGTTGTGATGATTACTAAATAAAATATTTAAATTTTTCTTAATCCGTAAGGCACCTAGTTCTCAAAATAGACTTCTGCTACAAACATTTTCAGTATTCTTGTACAAATTTTATGCAATAATAAGTGTATAACATACACTTACTGAATTCCAGATGTGAAATTATGATCCTTATAATGTCTTGGATGATAGTACATCATACTAAGCTTTAAAAGTTAAACCAGAATTCAGAATTTTTACTAGTGCTTGAGACAAATTTAAACATAATTAAAAAAGACAGTATTATCAGTAAAAAAATTAATTTCTGGAAACTTGAACCACTTGGGTCTGAACTCTTATAAGCAGAGTCTATGTAGTCTTGTTTGCACGCCGGGCTTTCAAACTTGCATTTACTAATGTTTACGTGATCTTGTTCCTTAATAATCATGTGCCACGAAATTATTAACCAACACACTGTCTTCTGATGATCCAACGGACATGATTTTTTTTAAAAAAATCCCCTTTTCGCATTTTTTCGCAAACCACTGTCTTTCCAAAGTTAGGCACCCCTCCAAATTGGCCCAAATCGCCAAAAATTTACAAAATCTAAAATTTTGAAGGTTCTCCAAACCTTTTAAAATTTGCACATAAGTGCATGCGGGCCATTATATATACAAATCAATAAAAAACAAAAACTAAAAAACTAAAAAGGGAACGGGAAAGGGACACGATCGATAAACGACCGATATAAATGAAACAAGTGTCACTTGTAATTAAACCAAATAAAGGGTACGCGATGATGTTCGAATGTAATAAAACAAGTTCAACTACACTACACAAGCATAAGATTAACTCACAAGTTCAACTAAACTACACAACTAGACGAATGACCTAACTACTATTCTTTCCGGCTACCCTCTCCATCATTTGCCTCATGTGATGTGTTGGTATGGGTTTAGCCATCCCTCTTTGAAACTCCATCGCAATCCTATAACGAAAGATCTCCACGTCCGAGGCATCCCAACGCACTTTAGCGAGGTCATATCCCTGTAAGGTGTAGTTCATATATTTACACACGTACACACCGCAATCTGAGTAGTTATCTTGTTTAGGCATTGCATCCCAAACATGAAATAAAGGCTCTTCATCTGGGACATTTTTATTCTTGCCAACATAATGAAGCATATACCGACAACAACTCCAACCTAACACACAACAAAAAACAACATCAGTTCATGAAAGTAATAAGGAAAGATTTCAAAACTACAATATAAGGTGTGGTCGAGGAACTATTACCACACACTCTTCTTCCTCGGGATATTTAGCGTTGTAGTTCATAGGATCAAGTACCATCACACCCCATTCCTTCACAAAAAATACCATGGGAGTCCAATGATTCTGATTCACATTCGCGGGAACAAATATGTAGTCCAACTGGTTAATTGGTGGACCTACCCCATAACTCACCCAAGTAAGAAAGAAATGCATGGTCTTCGCAAAATAGGGATGTGAGTAGTCCACTTTCTTCGCCAACTCCATAAAAAGTGGTTCCATGAAGTAGTATAAAGGCTTCCTCGGATACACCCCCGCGGCAGCTATGACTTCCTCACGATCACGCAACAACCACTGCAAGAAATAGGTTATCACACAACAATTATAACATATAAAAATTTAAAGTGAAATAAAAGGAACAACATAAATGAAAGAACGTCAAAGATTATACCATGTAAGCATATATGATCCTATCATCTAGCCATCCTTTGGGTTCCAAACTCTGCATAACATCTGTGTCCAAGGTCCACATAAGATCGTGTTGAATAGGACCACTCCCGGGCAAACCTCCCCATCCCCAATCCGTTCTAATAGCCTCCATCCTCTCCCACTTTAGTTTCTTATTTATCTCTCATTTCTCTTCCATAGGGCGGCGGATATCCATCTTCTCAGCCCTCGAAGACGATCCTGATGTAAATACAGATGCCTGTGTAGGGGCCTGTGACACCTGCTGAGATGGCTGTGTCATGTTAATGACATCGGGCTCTCGAATCCTTCCAATTATAGGCCTCATCGCCTCGGGAGATAGCTGAACATGCTGGAACATTGGAGCCTTATATGCCGAACCTCTAACATCCTACCAAACTCCTGCTCATACTCGGGGGGAATGCTGTTATCCATAGCTTGCAGACATGCCAACCCCTTTTCTATTTTCAAAATACATTTGTGGCATATAATCAGATGCTACTATAATGCAAAAGAGGAAACAATTCTAAAAAAATGGGGAAACAATTATAACAAACTTACAAGGTCAAATGCCTGGGAGTTGTTAAACAACTCCCGAGTGCTGTAATGTGGCTCTAGCAATGGATGTGGCTTCCCAACACGAATCCGTGCAATGCCTGCGTACCACTGCATAGAGCCTGTGTCATCCACTAAGTATGGCTGATGAGCCACTACAACCTCGGGGTGATGACTAAACTAGTCCACTCACCAATGTCAGTAAACTAAATACCCCACCAGTCATAGGGATTAAACGGAATCATAGGCTTCCCATACTCTGTCATGTTAACAGGTGATCGTGGGATACCCTGTATGAACCCGAACTGTCTCATCACCCTATCAGAATGCTGATACTCAATAATATCATAGCATAGCACTGGAACCCTGGCAAGACCAAAGTAATGAGCCTCCCAATCCTCAGCCGATATGTCATGATCCCCATCTGAATCATCCTCCACCTCGTGAAAGTGGGCATATGGCATCCACGCCATAATATCAGCTGCAACTCCATCAAACTCGCCTATATAATATGGCAAACTATGATGAGGCGCCAATCTACTATCACGCCTACCTATAGCTCATTTCCTCTTAACAACAATCCCAGTTTCAGGAACATCCTCATCCATAGGATCATAAAGAACAACATCAGCATGCACCTTACCCTTCCCTCCCTTTCCCCTACCCTTATCCATAACCTTCTTGACCTCCGTCACCTTCCTCCCCCTAACCTCCTTCCCTTGCTTCCCTTTTACCTACTTTCCCTTCAGCTACCACCTCATCAACCGGCCTAGACCAGAACTTAGCTACTGGATATGAATCCCTGATAGGATTAGGAAGAGGTCTCACAATCAAGAATCGCTCATATGCCCACAACTGTAACAACCATGTACAACAAGCAATCCTCTTCGCTCCTTTCTGTGTTGCATGCTCGAGTCCTCTATATATATATATATAAGAACCGCAGAACCCCCATACCATCTCTGCACACCCGTAAGATAGCGGAGGTGTCCAATGTACTTCGGGTGCACCACATTCCTACTACTGTTAGGAAATAGAACAGAACCAACGACCATGAGCAAGTATGCCTATGTGTGGATAACAATCCTCCTCAGATCAAGACCCGGATCAGCCCTCCCATATCTCTGATACAACCATGTGTACTTTATGCCGGCTCTGGCCCATGCCACCTTCACCTCCTCTTCATCCAACGGCTCAAACCACTGTCTCAAAAAATACCCCAAACTACTCTCCAAACCGTCGCCAACTAACGCATGTCCAGCAACCGGTAAACCCAATATATAGCCAACATCCTCCAAAGTCACTGTCATTTCCCCGTGTCTCATGAAGAAGGTGTTGGTTTTGGGACGCCACCTCTCCACAAGTGCCGTGACAAGTCTCGCATCATTCTGCAAAACCACACCCGGATTGGTAAACACACCAAAACCAATGCTATGCAACAAGTCCTTCTGTGCATCAGACAAAACCCACATACACATGTTCATGTTCCCACAATAACACTCCAAAGGAACCCGCTCATGTCCCTCCCAAACATCTGAACTCACATGATACTCGTTATCAAAGATAATGTCATGACTAACTGGACTCGACAATATGTTATCCATCCTGAAACAATAAATATAAAAACAATTCAATAAACTAAACACAAACCATATAATCAACAAATTTGTATGTATAAGCTATCCTAACGACAATAATACACATCCAGGGCCGGCCCTGAGACTTAGTTGGCCTAGTGCGAAATTTTTTTTCAGGGCCCTTTTATTAAAAATTACTAATATAAATATAAAGAAAAAATTCAAATCAATTTATAATTGAATAGAGTAAAGCAAATGATATCTTATAAACATAAAAAAGTGGCAGGAGTACATGTTGAGAGGCATTTATGAAACTTTATAACTCTCCATTAAGCTTTGAATTGGTGTATATGTACTCAAGTTTTTGGTGTTTTAATATGTTTTCTAGTGTTTTTACATTTCAGGCATTAATCTGGGATTCCGGTGAATTAGCATTGATTTGATGCTAATATGGTGTTAGGATGGAGTCCAAGGAATAAAGCTCGTGAAGACCAACTCATTGCAGTAATAAAAGAAGGCAATTTCAGTTTTTCCAGAAGACCGGCGCGCCCGCGCTGTGCTAGCGCACGGCAACGCCAGAGGAACAAAATGTCAGCGCACCCACGCTGGTGAAGTGCGCTGCCGTGCCAGGTCAGGAATTCAGTTTCCTATTTGAATTAGAAGACTATTTTCTGGGCTTTTGGATTAATTTGGGAGCTATTTAAAGACAATAAAAAGATGTTTTTTTATAGTGGAGCTTAAGGAGAAGATGACAAGAAGACGTATAGCACAATTCAATGAAGGTGAAGAAGATCTAGTTTATTCTTGTGAATCTTTGTTCTAAGTTATAATCTTGGATGCTCATTTCTTGTTTTGTTGAACCTAATACTCTGGATTACGTACTTTGTTTACTATTTTTTTACAAAAACTAAACGATTATGATGTACTTTGTTTACAAAGTAACGTTTATGGACTCATCATCAACGTGGTTTGCATAAGTGCATAAATCACAAAGTTAACCTAAACCAGTCTCTGTGGGAAGGAACTAGAAAGAATTCTATATTACTTGCGATCGTGTATACTTGTGTGAATTATTAGCGCGTGCTTAGCGACTAATAGTACATCATAAATAAAAAAAATTGCATACGTTTAAGCCTTACCTTTCTTCATCCTAATAAAAACTAAAGTGATCTCTTCTTGCTATCTTAGAAGCAAAATCAGCAACTATATGCTCCACATCAATATTTTTCAGTATATTTTTCTCAATACTCAAAATCGCCAATCCATTCAACCTCTTTTGACTCATACTTGTCGACAAATAAGACTTAATTAACTTTATCTTTAAAAAACTCTGTTCTATAGATGCCACAGTAATAGGTATAGTTAATAAAATCCTATAAGAAACTAAAATATTTAGAAACATATCCATCTTCTTCACAAATTCTAAGACTCTGAGAGAATTCCATGGTGTTCCACATTCATATGCTACACTTGGAAGCATTTCATGTAAGATTTGTAATTCTGAAAGTAACCATTTTGCATCAATATCACAATCATCACCATGAGTTAAGGTTTTTTCAAGTTTCATACAACAATTTTTTAATCCTTCATCATCAAAAGAAATCATCCGGGATGCATCAAACAAAAAACCAAAAACAGACTCAAAAAGTTCCATTTGTTCGAATCTTATCTTCAGCTGAGAAAGTTCCATATCCACCAGTACAAGAAAATAATCAGTTCTATAATTTTCCAAGGCAAATTATTGTTCCCTTTCGGTATCAGGATTGTCATCAAACTATCCATTTCTTTTAATCCTACGCTTTATAAGAAAAACATGTTCAATATCCATTTTATTAGCAAGCTCTTTAGTATCAATCATAGCTGATGTAAACCCATTTTCTCTATATTTCTCAAAGAAAGAAACCAACCCTTTTAAACTTGCAATAGCAACATCAAGACACATATCTTCAGATTGCAAATTCTTAATCACCAAATTAATTTTGTGCAAAATATCATGCCAAATAATCAAACTCAATATAAATTCAAAACTTGAAAATTCATTTGAGGCCAATTTTTCAGCATCCCAACATATTTTTGGATCATCGGAAACTTCTGCTAATTTCATTAAAGCATTGCTTGTTTTTGGAGCTTGTATTCTTATTGCCTTTACACTTTCAATTCGACTTTCCCATCTTGTCACACGTAAGGATTTTAAAGTCAAATCATCAAGAAATTCAAACAATAGATTCCATCTCTTGGTGGAATTAGCAAATATATTATATATAGCTTGACATGCTCCAAAAAAAGATTTACCTTCAACCCAAGAATTTTCCATATCAGAGAGTACCAGGTTAAGAGAATGACAGCCATAAGGCATGCAAAAAGCTCTAGGATTAACATTAAGTAATCTTTTTTGAACACCTTGATGTTTCCCCTCATATTAGAACCATTATCGTATCCTTGTCCCCTCACATCATTGATATTTAAATCAAGAGATTTAAGAGCATTTTCTAACTCACCAAACAGGCCCAACCCGAAAGTATTTTCCACATTTAAAAACTCTAGGAAATACTCATCAATTTTTACAGGGAGACTCACAACATCAACACATCTAATCATCAAAGTCATTTATTCCATACAGCTTGCATTAGGAGTGCAATCAAGAATTACTGAAAAATATCTGGCTTCTTTGATTTTCTTTAATATTACTACACTCTTTACACTCGAATCCAACATTACTATCAAATCATTTTGTATTTTGTGACTAAGATAATGATAGTGAATGTCCTTATCTTGAATGACTCTGAAATGGTACTTCATTGTTTGATCAAACTCAGCTATTGACTCAAGAAAACCCAAAAAATTACCATTCGAATCTTCAAATATTTTTTCATTTTTCCCACGAAATGCCAGATTATACATCGCAAGGCGTTTAACAATAATTATTCTGATCATAACCTGCTTCCAATGTTCAGTTTCTTTTTTAATTTGCTCTTGCTATTCTTTATCAATGGTTTGATTTGTTTTCAATCTAACTTGGAGTTCGGCCCACGCCCTAAGGTCGGTAAGATGTTCAAGACTATCTTCGTGCTGCTTAAGCTTTTCACCTAAATGTACCCAATCATCTATTCCAACACTTGCTAAATTGCTTTTAGAATGACCAGTTTTTACCACTTTACAACAAAGGCAAAATACTTTATTCAATTCTTTTGAGTATACTAACCATTTTCTATCGACAAGTTCACCATTTCTTAATTTTTGATCATAATAATAGGTTGAAAACCCCATACTACATTTATCCTTGGAAAATATAATCATATTTTCTCTAATAGGCCCCTTTTCAACTAGCAAATCCCTCATTTTACTATATAATCCATCCCATACCCGAGGATCATAAATATTCAAAGTTAGAGGACCAGACTCTCTAGGACTACTGTCTTCCCTATTTTCAATAACCACATTTTCAATCACTTCGGTTTCTTGTTCAGTTATCTCGTTCTCACACTCTTCATCAATTACATTGTGTTCTTGTGTAAAAGTATTATGAACTTGAGACACCTCTTTTTCGACAATGTCAGACTCTTCTTTATCTATAGACACATCAGATTGTTTGGATTTCTTCCAAAGTTTTTCAAGAGATCCATTTAGTGGATTAATTTTTTCTTCCTCTTCCTTTTTTTTTCTTTTATCATTAATAGATGGATACTTTTTAGTAAACATATTTTGCACTAAAGCAGCTAGCAGATTTTGCACTAAAGCAACATGCAGGAGACTTATGAGAAAACCTGGATAGATGAACTAACAAGCACTGAAGTAGTGAAGCAAGAGCAGGATCTTCAATTCCAAATTAATAACAATGATCAAGTCCGAACTCAAGTCCAACACTGAAAAAAATTTATAAAAACTATTTAAATGATATAATGGATTAATAATTATAATTCATACAACCAAGTGCCAATAAGGGTTAGGCCGCAACAATCAAATCAACTCAACATCACATTATTACAATTCAAATATTAAATATATAACTAAAGAATTATAATTATATAAAATTCAGCAAATCATAAAAAGTATAAAGAACATGTAAGTATGTAGATTTTAAGGTCTTCGCATCTGACTAGGGAGAGAAACAAGTAGTTGCTACAAATTTGGCATAGTATATAAACAACTAAATCAAAAGATTGAAATTACCTTTATATTTTAAGCCCAAAATTGGAACTTGGTAGACAACATTGGAGTGAATTGATTGTTAATATGATAATATCCACCTTTGTTGTTGTGATGATTGCTGAAGTGATCCTTCGGGTAATTGAAGATGAATTTTTAGTTTAGTAGATAAATCGGCTTAGTCCTGTCCGCGAAGAAAAATAAGGCCCAGAATTCTATACAAATACAGATTTATACTTACACATATACTGGGCTAAAATGTTTTTGGGCCCCCTGGATCCAATGGGCCTAGTGCAAGAGCACTGGTAGCACTAGTCTAGGGCCGGCACTGTACACATCAATTATCAATCATATAAGCAATATTTTAAATATTCTATTCCATAATTTAACCACTTTCAGAGACAATGTTCATCTCCCGAATGAATAACACAATCATCCCATTAAATATACAACGAACTACATTATCAAAAAAACTTCATGGTTCTCAGCAATCATTCGCAACTATAACATTCACGCAATCATTGAATTATATATACAACTACACAATCATTCGCAATAAGGACACGAAAATCATAAAGTAAATCTATATAATATTCATTATATTCTATGAATCAACATTAGCCGACATCATGTAGTTGTATAAACTACACAAAATAGAAGTTCAATGCATTAGCCACGTATACACTGCCAAATTCATCTGCAGTGTACGAGTAACCAATCAATTTTATTAATCGCAGAACAATTGACAATTTAAAATAATGCAGTCACAAGATCACAACATATACAATAATGCAACCATTATTATTACAAAAAAAGAAGTGTCTAGACAACTGTATTACATTACACAAATAAGAGAGATTAAACAACATATTACGCAATTGAATTTCTAACAACACAATTATACACGGATTATAAACTGTCCAGACAACACGATTATCACAATATATACATACACGATTATATACGATTACATACACGGATTACTAACAACAACAACATAATCCCACACTAATTAATTACGAATCGTGTTCAAGAACCCTAATAACTCGATTAAACACCAATAACCCAACCCAACACGAACAAACTATATAGAAAAAAATAAAAATTAAACCTTTTACGCTTGTTGATTCGTGTTTATGCTTTCTCCTCTCGAATCCGACTCCAATCCGTCTCCACTCCTCCAAAATCGTGTTTATATTGTGTTGAAAAGTGTTTGAAACTTACACTAACTGCTATCTGGGTTGAAAACTGTGTTTAACCGACTCTCCAGGTCTTCCGCGTAAAATAAGAGCGGACACAGTTTAAGGGCATTTTTGTCATTACCCGTTCCGCGTAAAATAAGCACGGAAAGGCAGTGGTCTGCAGAAAAAAAAGCGCAGAAAGGGGATTTTTTTTAAATCCTAGCCGCTGGATCGATGATCCAACGTCCAGGAGATAGTGTGTTAGTTAACAGTTCCCTGACACATGATTGTCAGGGAACATGGCCCTTGTTTGTAAAGTTGGGGTAGAGGGTTATCAAATACAGTTTCAGCTATCCAGTTTGAGTCAGTATTCATACCAAAGAAACTATCTTTCAGAGCAACTACACGTCCATCGTATTTGTATTTTATGAAATTTTGGTCTCTTAACTTGTCACCCTCACCCATTCGTTCGTAATCATCATGTTGTTCTTGAAGCGATTGAATTTCCTATATAATGTTATCAAGTTAATTATTGATTTATTCCAAATAAATAGAGTAATAAAGGTAAACATTTAAACAAGTTTAGATGTGATTAGTACCTTGTCAACATCATCTCCATCATTATACATAGAGGAATTCAACATCTGCATGGTCATTTATTCAGTACATATAATAGGACTACAATTTTTTTTACTTTATTTGAATATTTAATATCACATATATAATAAAAACTACACTTTAGCAGTCTTAACAAAGAATATGTAAATAATATTTCAAATTTTTTATTAAAAAACCACAGTACTAAGGAATTGTGATGTACATTCCTGTTTAAATACTTTGTAGAGCCGCAAAAGAATAATCCAACATTGTTTTGTCACCGACTGTTAGTACCTAAGAATTTATTAGAATGGGTATGTAAAGTTGTTAACAATATAATATTGTATGAGTATCCATTACAGTTAAACCTCGATAAATTAATACTCGATAAATTAATAATTTCTTGTAACCCTGAGTCGGGCCCTTTATGCTAAATTAATAATTCACTAAATTTATAAGATAATATTTTTATTAATAAATATAAGTCCCATATAATATATAAATCAATAATTACATTTACATCAAAATTATAGATTTTTAAGATGCATTTTTATAGTAAGCCTTAATTGTAACCTGCATCTTTTTAAAATTGATGTCGCCTTATACTTCATCTTGAATCTTTCTTAATGCATTATGGAGCTCTGGCGTACTATGTTCATGTTACAAGAGGAAATTACGTAATGTAATATTTTCTTTAAGGGCATCTTTTTGTGAGACTGACTCCAACTGTGTACTTAGTTAAACTAGCAATATGCCCATGCTACGCACACGAGTTTAGTTATTTTCGTAATTATAAAAAAAATGAAGTAAGAAGTTAAAAATTTGACATTTTCTTAGACTATATTCAGTAAAAAGAATACTAATAACTTGGATAGTGATTATATTCATGTTTTGGCCACGATCACAGATCCGATGGCCCATCTTCGAATAAAATAAGTTTTGACCATATTTCCTTTTCGTTCTCAAATAATGTTACTGTGGCACGCACATGTTATATTTTTTATTTTTTAGATTTAAGTAAATAATATCATAAAATTTCAAATTTCTACAAAAAATTTCATCAATATTATATTATTCATATTGAGATTCTTAATTTATATTCAAAAAACAATTATGCAATAGATAAATTATTGTTATAAAATGTAATATATGTATTATTTAATACTAAACATTTATAATGACATAATATTGTCAAGTGATAAAAAATAGTAGCATCATTCCCTGACACAAAATCTTAGTTTATCATTAATAGGGAGTTTAACGAACTGCTTCCGTTTTAACGAACTAATTCCGTTTCAAGAAGTTATTGTTAAATTTAAAGAACTACTTTCGTTTCAATAAGTTATTATTAACACATAATTTTTCTCAATTAACAAAATATTTTCCTGAATTTCCATTTAATAATTTTTATAAAAAAAATGAAAAAAATATTACTTTCCTCTGTTAACACAAAATTCCGTCCATAAACTCATCTTTTTTTCAAAAAGATATAAAAAATGCCAAAATCTACTATAATTGACCTAAATATTTTTATGAACGAACAATTATACAAAATAAAGATTTGTGCAAAATTTATATATTTTTAACATATTTTATTTTATTTATTAAGTAATTAAAATAAATTAGTTATAAAATCATTAGTGATACAATAATATTCAAAAATAATTAAATCATTTCAATAAAATTTACTTTATTATTTCATAAAGAGGATATATAAGAATAATAGTTGAATTGACTTCTACCTTGGTACAAAGAGGAGGCTGCATGCAGATTTAGGATTCTCGGACAATATCTTCCCTTGCGGGCAGCATATCAATCCTCACGGTGACCTCGATAAGCTTGCATCACTCCGAAATCTGTAAAAGGTACTAATTCTTCATACCCAATTACTGTTATTCATGTCCAATTACTTCTACAAAACTCTGTTATCCTTCAATTGTCTCAATCGGTTATTAGTTATAGTTATAATTTTTGTGGACTGATCTGTATGCTAATTGAATTAGTCATCCAATTTGTATTATTCTTAACTAATGCATGTAAAGAGTTAATCCAATCGTTATTGTTTTTGAATAGTTACTGGTACTAAACAGAGTTATGTAGAAATTTCTATATCCATTCACATTTATGTGTTTTATTTGTTTAAAGTGATGGGAATTAGTTTGAAATGCGATACTTTACAAAAATTGTACATTACCCGTGGTTATAATCGGTGCCCAATTTCGATTATATCATCTTGCTCTACTCTGTTATCTTGAATTGTGGTCTACTCTGTTAATTTCATACTATACACTAAGTGAAAAAAATCTATATGATAACGTATGTCTAGCAAGTGCATTTTATTTAGTTCTAATTATTATTCGGATTTTGTGTTAATTACGTATGGAATTATGATATCTCAGTCTTGACTTTGAATCTTGGTCTCACATTTACTTTATGCTGCTTTCTTCAGTTGTGATACCATAGAAAGATATTCAAAGATAAATATTAAGTTCCACCGTGTATAATGTTTCAAATGTATTTCTAATATATTTTGGTCCAACTGCATAAATTGGTAAATTTTATCATATAGTTATGAGCAGTTACATGATTTGTTACTTTGAGCTTAATGTAGAAATTGCTATATGAAAAACCAATTATGTGTTTTAATTGTTTGAAGTCATGGGCATTAGTTCGATATCTGCTACTTTTCCATAATTGTACATTAGGTGTGGATATACTCGGTGCCAAAATTTTGATTATTTAGTAACGGTGAATATGGTGGGCTTTAGTAATTGTTATATATTACCTAATCCGTTTGATAAGGTATATCTAGCAAGTGCCTGTATTTAGTTCTAATCTATCTTGGGATTTAGTGTTAAGTACGTATAAAATTATGATATATATGTATTGACTCTGTATCTTGATCTCGAATCTCGCTTTACTCTGCTTTCTTCAGTTATGATCCCATAAAATAAACACACCTACTACACTGCATCGGAGCTGTCTTTCTACTTTTTACGTGAAATATGTGTTAATAAGTTTACAGAGATGCTAACAGACATTTATTGACATTCCGTAAGAGCTATATTGGTTGTTTATATTGCAGAAATGAGTGGAAATTCTGGTTTCCATAGTGTAAATATGAAGACCTTGAAGGACTCAGAGATGGTATACTAAAATTTTCTATAATGATTGTAATCTACTATCGTATATACAGAGGTTTTGCCTCTAAATTTGATGTGTACTCTTGATATATGTCTACATCAGCTTAGGTACTATAACAAGGAACATCCATCGTTCTTTGCAACTCTTCCACGTGAAGATAGAAACCTTCATGAAATGGTATGGAAATTAGTATTCTAATACTAATGTGTATCTTCTCATGATTTAATCTTATTGCATGACTGAAAAGTGAAATTGCAGTTAATATTTAATAATTTAAAAGTACTAATGCATACATCATTTTGTTAAATTCCAGAAACTACCTGATAACTTCATTAATGGTCTTGAAGAATCTATTCCAAGCAAAGCAATACTTGTACTTGCTAATGGACATGAAACGTATGTGAGTTTCAAGAGGTCTGAACAGTCTCTCTGTCATATGAAAGAATTCAATATTGACTGTCGCGGTTTGTTCGGTTCCGTTATGATTTACTCTTATAAGGGGAACATGAAATTCTTTGTGAATTGTTTAAAGAATGATCTCTGCGAGGTTATATACTTCAAGAATATGACAATTCCATGTGGCACATTCTATGATCAAGGTACGATACACAAACTATTCCTTGTTAAACTGTTGGACTGCTAATCTTGAATTTTGCTGCTTATGAATGAACTATTTTTTCAGACCTAGTGACTGATATAGGATGGAAGTTCCTGGTGTTTCTTAATAATCCTACAGTTCAAGTCGGAGAAATCATAAGAAACCTATTTTCTTGTTACAGTCAGTTAATTTTTTTTCGGAAATTTTGATAATTAGTTTCTACATGCACTATAAGCAAGCCGCACTTTAGTAATTGTTTAACTTAAGACTTTTTCATGTTAAAGTTGGTACCTAATTATTAATCATTAATAGCCAATACCCGGACATTTCTGGAGGGCATTTGGGAAGCTGCTCCCACCTAAAGTCCAGTTTTACATGAGAAATGGAAGTCGATATGCAGGAACTTGTTCCAAAACTGAGAAGAAAATGTATGGCTTTCAAGATCTTGTGCAAGGCAATGGTTTGAGCGAGACTGAGAAAGTTTTGTTCACCTACTTCGGTGAAGGAAAATTGTTTATTATGATATTTGACAAATCAAATGTTGAAGCAATGTTGCTTGATGAAGATTCATCCAGTTCAGGTTATATTTACTTCACAGCTTATGTAATTTTTTTGAACTATTTTACATATCCGGTTATTTTATTTTTAACTTATTGTTCTTTATAATATAGAATCAGATATGGAGATTGTTCAGGAACCTATTCTGATTCCTGCAAATTTGGAAGTTGATGTCCATAATAATGACAACATGACTTTTACTCATGTTATGACAACATCCAATGTGGACAACACATGTCACGGAGCGGTACGTGTAATAACCCCAATTTTTGGAAATTTTTGAAACCCTTATGAATAGTGTTTTTGCTGAATGAGAAAACTGTTCATGCCACGCTATGTAGGGGTTCTGTTATTGATCTTATGGGATATTATTAGTACTCTATGTGGTATATAAGTGTATGTAAAGATCGTCAGAATCCAATTCCGAACACTTTGATTTTTCCCGGAAATCCACAAGATACGGAGAGAATTGAGTATAAGGTAACAGGATAAAAAGGATTTAAATTAAAGGATTATAATAGAGGATCATAAAAAGGAATATAATGTATTGAGAAAGGTTAAAGGAACCTAAGTAATAAGATCCCGGGTATGATCCTTCAAACGATAAACGAGAACGAAAGTTAAGCGAACCGTATAACAGATCAGCGGTCATTAGGCAAACGATTAGGAAGTTAATCAAAGGGATTAGTGGGAATGATGTCATCCAACCAATAGAAAGAGGACAAGGAAGGGAGGATGACATCATGAGGATGGCATAAGCATGACATGAGAAGGAAGGAGGTGTGGTGGCTTTGTAACCACACAAAATTCAAGGGCAAGAAGGTAATTGACTAAATCAAGCACAAAAACCAAGCAACCAAGCCAAGCAAAAATCATTTTCATCAAAAATCAAAAAGCAACCAAGGCTTTATTCTTGAAGCTCTCGGCTTTTTACTATTCATTAGGCAAGAATTTTCAAAAATTCAAGATCCAAGCTTCCTAAATTGGTGAGTAAATTCCCTAATCATCTTCATGCTTAGTTAGGGCTATACCATGAGTTTAAGCCATCAATTCCTTCTCAATCTTCTTCATTTAATCAAAGAAGAAGACTATGAATAGTGTTTTCAAGTTTTTTAACTTGAAGTTTTCTTGTTTTCTTGAAGATCCAAGCTTTCCTAAGACTTCTCAAAGCTTCTTAAGGCTTCCTAGCTCATCCCACCTCTCCAAGGAAGGTATAAACTATAAACCCTAGCTTTAGTTTTGAGTAATTAGGATTGAATGTGTTTGATATAGCATATGTGAAACATGATGCTTGATTGGTTGAAGTTTGGTTGAGTTTGTAGAGATTAGTTGGTTTTGTTGCATTGTTGGAGTTGTAAATCTTGGTAATTAGTTAAAGAACCTAAGTAAAGCTTTTAGTTCATGTGAGGAATAAGTATAAATGGTTAATGTGGATTTGTTGGGGCTGTTATGATGTGGTTTGGAGGAATATTGGTTGTATGATTGATTTGAGGTTGAATTGTGATGGTTTTTGAATGGTTTAAAATTTGGAAATCGCGTAAACATAGCCGTCGTAACGTCCGATTTTCTTTGGACTGTTTTTGTGCATAACATTAGGACCCGAGAACCCCCTGCTAGATTATGACCACTGCCATGTTTAGATAGCTCATGTTATGAGCTTCGTTTTGATATGTAGTCCGTTCGATTCCGATGCACGGTTTAGGAGAAACGACCGTTTCAAGTAACGGCATTTCGCGAACGAAACTTTTCCCCTCGCCTTACTTTGAAACATAGGTTAAAGACCAAAAAGGGTTAATTAATGCATGAAACATTTATGGTAAGTGTGTTAGGCAGTTGGTAAGACACTCGCGAAGGAATCGCCTTAAAACTCATAAAGGTTAAATTATTAAAAATGGTGGAGCCGAGGGTACTCGAGTGACTTAAGAGAATCAGTAAGCGCAAAACGAGCGTTAGAGTCTGAGTTGGTTAGAGTATAGATTTACAAGTGACTTTGGTTTAATTCCAACTTACTTGTTGTTTATAGGTTACCAGACTCGTCCCGAGCCATTCGTAACCCCCAGTCGCTCAGGCAAGTTTTCTACCCGTTATACTGTTGTTGTGATGTAAATATATGTATATGCATTATCTTGTGATATTGCATGATTGTTATTAGCAAATTTTGCGATATATTGGAGCATGCTAATATGGTATATATGCATGTCTGTTTCGTAATCTGGTTATCTATCTGTTGATTTCAATGCTTATAGTTGCATAATACCTATGCTAGAAATAAGTAAGTAGTTGCGTATACCCTTAGTATAGGGGATAAAAGGTGAACATATTTCTAAATCGGGAGTCGATGTTCCCGAGTATATTATATATATATATATTTATTTATATATATATATGGATATAGTTTTTAAAACTATTAATCGAATAAGGTTTATTCGATAACTTTAACTTTATTTTATTATTGAATATTATTTTGAATATTATTCGAAGGCGTATGACTCCTTTATATTAAATGAATATTATTTTGAATATTCATTCGAGGGCTTATGACTCCTTTTATTTATTTATCTGAATATTATTTGAATATTCATTCGAGAGCTTATGACTCCTTTTATTTATTTATCTGAATATTATTTGAATATTCATTCGAGGGCTTATGACTCCTTTTATTTATTTATCTGAATATTATTTGAATATTCATTCGAGGGCTTATGACTCTTTTATATTATTTATTGAATATTATTTGAATATTCATTCGAGGGCTTATGACTCAGTTTATATTATTTAATGAATATTATTTGAATATTCATTTGAGGATCTATGACTCCGATTATTTGCTGAGGTATATTCTTTATTTTATTAAAGAATAAGGTGTCAATAATCAAACTTATTTTCGATTATTCAAATAAAGATAATACTTTCATATAAGTATATCTTTGGTTATTTAATACTCGTTTCAAGTATAAGTTTTAATACTTCTACTTCAATTACTTTTATAAAGATTATTCTTTATGGGAATATTATTTAAATAATAATATTCAGTCATTTTCTAAATATTCTGGGGACTGATTTACTTCATTAAATCAGCTTTACTCCAAACACTCTTTAAAGTGTTTTCGAGTCTTCAAAATGATTTTTAAAGTCAGAGCGGATCCCAAAACTCATTTTTATATTTAAGATCTTCCTTTTTAAGGGGATTTAAATACTCGCTCAAAACCTGGGGAATCCGGCTCTGTGGTGTATTTTATATTCGCAACGAGGTTGCAGTTTTGGTAAATGAATTGATTACTTGCCCAACGTTCGGGAAGTAAGCCCATCTAATTGAGTCGGCATAAGCGACAGGCCGGGGTACGGTCTATGAAAGTGTAAGTGGCTGGGTGGCAGTCCATCAACGCGTGAGGGGCCGGGTAACGGTCTAACGCGAGATCCTAATGTGGCCAGGGTGATGACCGGTGAGGAATTCATCCATCTACAGTAGAAAAGGTTACTTATTGGTATCTTTGCCTGATCAGCAAGATATCTGGTTTATGCCAAAATTCTTTTCCTTTCCAAAATTCATTGGATGTTTCAAACTCTGTTCATACTTTACATAACAGAGGTTCCAGGAAATGTTTAAGATATATATATATATGTGGATATATATATATCGGGACTAAATAAAGTATCTCGTAACTTTATTTCATTCAATAATATTTCAAAGATTGAATCTATTCAAATCTTTTCTTGTAATCTCATCTATGTGATGAACTTTTGAAACTGATTATAACTTGAACGGTGGTAGTTCAAGTAGTATTGGGAAAGATATAAGTATATTGGGGTATTTGGTAACCTCATCTTTTAAACTTATATCTAATTAATAATTGTCTTATGAATGACAAAGATTTTCAGAAAAACGTTGAGACAAGGTTAGATATATGAGATCACCTTGCAACGATATTTTTTTATACGGTTATACATTGGGACTTTGTGTATATTATGCATGGAAGAGGACTTCCAATATTTTGAAAAGTATATATGTATATATACTGAATATTTTGCGACTTCATCGCATTAAGATATCAAACTTGGTTCATTTCTTTTGACCAAGACTTTCATGAGTATTATGAGTAGGCTCATATACTATTAATCATTATACATATTATTTTGGTGGGCTTGCTGCTCACCCTTGTTTTTTTCTTTCATCACACAACAACAGATAGAAAAGATGAACAGAACCAAGCTCCCGATTCGCGAGCGATTAGGAGACGTTCTGCAGTTTTCTAGAAGCATTGATGCCGCCGTAGCTGAGGTAGGAATTACCAATAGGCTAGGCTTTCAACTTTTGATGTACCAGATTTATTTATATTTATGAATTGTAATAATGGCAAAGAAATGTAAATTTATTCAGAAAACCTTTTAAGGTGTATTGACAGATAATTGTGGTTATTTTTGGATGTTCATCTCTGAGACTATAACATGTGGTGTGTGTGTTTATTGTGGGGTCACAGTACAGAGTAGTTGAGTAATTATTAAGATTGGGTGTTATTAAGGGAAATGGAACTCGTGACGACCCGGATCCCTGACCCCGGATCTGGGGGTGTTACAGAAATGGTATCAGAGCTAAGCGTTATAAACCTCAGAGATGATGGGACGTTAAGATAATAAGTTCACTAAGATAATAAGAACTCTTGCCAAGTTCATAGTCGGACTACCTAACGTAGTACTGACAGTTAAAACCCTTATGGGAACCCTTATAAATGTAGCGATAGAAGCGTAGTTCGTTATCGTATATGGTAGCGGGACTCCGAACCCTGAAGTTGAGGAACATCAACGCGATGATATTTTATTATTTATTGGGGATCAGATTATGGATCCAATAGAGCGTCCTAACGTGGGACCGGATGATGTTGATATTGAGGATGTAGCGGTTGAGGATGTTGTCCTAGAAGGGATAGTTGCTGAGGAGGATCCCATGGAGGATCCTGACAGGATTGGATAAAGGACCACTGATGAATTGATGACCATGGTTTGGTCGACTACCAGAGGTAGGATTGGCCGGTCACTACCGGAGGTTCGTTCAAGTTGTAAAGATAGTAGCCCCTTTAACGCGGCTTACTCGTAAGACTGAGAAGTTCGAATGGACAGAGAAATGCGAGAACAGCTTTCAAGAACTGAAGCAGAGGTTGGTGATGGCCCCTATGCTGGCATTGCCGGATGGAAAAAGGAGATTTTGTGATTTGTAAGTGACGTTTCGCATAAGGAATTAGGGTGCTTCTTAGCACAGCAAGATAATCCCGTCTGCGTCAAGACAATTAAGGTAATATGAAATTCAATATCCCCGCCCATGAGCTTAGGCTCGTGGCAATAGTTTTACCCTAAAGATTGGAGGCACTACTTGTATGGAGAGAAGTGCGAGAATTACCTAAGCCATAAGTGCTCTAGTACATTCTTAAGTAGAAAGAGCTCAACATACGCCAGAGGAGGCGGTTAGAGCTAATCAAGAATTATGATTGGGAGATTCTTTATCATTCGGGGAAAGCCAATATGGTGGCTGATGCCCTTAGTAAAAAGGAGAGACTCAAGATGATAATGTCTTTTGGAGAGTTTATAAGAGATTTTGAGAAAATGGAAATAGTAGTGAAGGTAACCGGAGCCGGTACCGAAAAGCTGTTTGAGATAGCAATACAGCCCGAAGTATTGGAAAAGAACATATTGTGCCAGTAAAAGTGATGAATGAAGGCAGAGAGCCAACAAATAGGTATGAGATTAATACCGAGAGTGATGACAAGGGAATAATGAGGTATTCCTATAGAATTTGGGTTCCAAAGGTTTAAGAGCTTAAAGATGAAATCTTAGATGAAAGCTAGTTTGAGGAATAAGAGTTAGAGCAAACCCTGAACGTGATAGTCAGGGAGGTTGCCACCAAGACAAAAGGAACCCATAACATGATGAAGTGGAAAATGAGGATTTAAATTATGTAAGATGACCCCAATTATGGGGAGTAGGAAGAAATATTTAGACTGAGGAAACAAAAGTCGAGTAAGGACAGGAGACCCGAGATGGTACCCCTATACGGCAATTCATGGACCTGTCTAAAGAGAACTTAGACTATTATCCCCAACCACCACCCTGAGGAGACAGTGCGGTGGGAAATTCTTTCATGACCTTTAAGTCGCTAAGCTCTCAGAGTTCCAAGGAACAAGCTGACCCAGTCGAGGCAAGAGCCTGGCTAAAGAAAATAGATGAATCATTTGAGATTCTAAATGATTGACGAACCACAAAAGACTGTTTTGTCACTTACCCTCCTAAGAGAGAGACCACCCGCTGGTGAAAGGCCAAGGAAGGCACGGAGCAAGAGATTATAATAAACTGATTTAAGTTCAGTCAATTGTTTTCAGGAAAGTACTTCCCAAGGTTATGGAGATAGTGTAAAAGCTTAAGAGCCAGAACAAAGGCAGACGAGTATGATGAATTATGAATCTAAGTTGTAAAAGTTATCAAGATTCGTTCTGAAGACACGAATCCAGAATGACGGGATGTTTGAAATCAATGCTTATGTTGTGTTGGTGCATGAAATAACGATAAGAGAAAGGAATATAAAGGCAAGAGAGTTTGAGGAATGATAAGGGAGTTGGGTATGAGGAAACCCTAAAGACTCGTAGAAATAGAAATAGAAAAGTAGGTAATCGTCCGGATGAGAGTGATTCACCATGAGTTAAATTGATGGTTGAAGGTATAAGAGATACATATATTTTATCCCCTGTAAGTTGGGAAGATTTGAGGAAACCTTGAGATAATTCGAAGGATAAATAATGAGACGCGGATAGACTGAGGAGACAAGAAAGTAAGAAATTAAGAAAATTGGGTGAAGGAAGTGACCTTCAAGAAGGTAAAGTGTAAGACCGGTGGCATGATACCCAGAAAGGGAGACGCCAGATATGAAAGATATCCCAACATTGAGATGACTGTTGAGATAAACAACAAAAGTAAATAAGGAATTATTAAGAAGAAGTTCACGTTGAACATGACCAATATCTTCCAGAACATCCATGTTATCATTACCAAATCAAGAAAGAAAAGTGGATGACCATTGTTATCTTTTGGAGGCCATATGGATTGACCTCAATTTGAATAAGGATGCTATTATGAAGTTACGTATAGACTATCGAGGTGGGAATGATTGAATAAGACACCCTTATCAGGGATATATGACTTGATTTATCCATGGAAGGATGCAGGTACCTTTTAAAGGTGGAATTAAGGATAGAACATTGGTAACTTAAAATGAATCCTAGGGGACTGCATAAAGGTTGGCATGTCACCCTTAATAGGGACAGTATGAGTTTTGACAAGATGAATTGGAAAGGGTTAAGGTAACAACAACCTTTAAGGATCAGTGGAGAAATTTTTCAGAAGTATATAGACAATGGTTCTAGTAATAGTGAATGGTATTTTGATATGCCCTGTATCTAGGGAATACAGGAGGAACGATTGAAGGATAACCTTAGAGGTTTTACAAGGAGAAAGGTAATATTCAAAATTCTCAAGAATAGAAATGTGGATAAAGGAAATATGACGTAATTATAATGATGCCAAGTGGGGCACGTGTTAAACCACGAGAAAGTATGGATCGAACCAGTAATGGTCGAAATTATTCAGGGCAATTAGGACTTAAGATAAAAGATGTTCTAATTATGATTGAGAGTCAGTCATGACAGTGATTAACCTCTAAAGACTGAGGCAATAACTTATGGAAAAATGGTGATTTTTTTTTACTCATCAGATTTTAAGGAAAGCATTTTCACATAAGCTGTGATTGAAATAAGGTAGAAAATTTATTTGGAGATGGTTAAAGTGACATTGACTGTAAGGAAATTTTACTATCAGGGAAGGCCAAAGAGGTGGCCGACACTTTAAAGGTAAGTGGATAATTATAGGCGCGTGTGCCAAAAGAATACAGTGATGATGGTTAAAAATTTGAAGGTTGAATTATGGTTTGGAAGATTGACATTCCTTCTGATGACTGTGCAATACCCAACCGTAATAGTAGTTGGTAAAGGTTTAATCTGTGTAATCGCCATAAACGGGCTATCTATCTTAGAAGGTCCTATTTTGAGATAAGCCAGAACCATGTTTCAAAAAGGACTAGATGAACCCTTGAGTTAATTCTTCTATTTAGGGCGTATGATTAAGAATGGTATTAACCTGCTATCATTGCTTTGATTGAAACTCTTCTGCACTTTTATCTGCTTCATGTCATGTAAGTACGTCAGAGTTTGGAGTGTTCTTCATGAATTGTGATTGGTGGTTATGTTAACTCCTTAGGAGAATTAGATACGAGATGTATGGACTCCGTATGGTTAGATATTAAGATTTTATGGAAAAAGTGAATGACGACAGTAGGTCAGTGGTGGACCATGGTAAGGCAACAATGATTATGCGAGTATTGAGCTGATTACAACCGTGAGAGTTGTATTGGAATGGGTGTTGAGATTGAGTACCACTAATCGGGTCGTGGTAGTGTATAAGTTATCATTGATAGACTAATTAAGTAGAGTATCTACCTAGTGAATAATTATTCTTTCTTATCAATAAGAGAGTCATATTATTATACGAGGAAGGTTGCGGTGCGAGCATAGAATTCTAGTAACGATGATGTATAGAATGAGATCCCAGATTCGATTTTCGATGTCGAGGGAGTTTCAAAGGTGATTGTGTAAGCTCGATGAAGAGCATGGGTCCATAGAATGATGGACGGAATAGAAATATTTAGGCATGGGAAATACGATGCTATAATGCTTGATGTTGATATAAATACAAATATGTTTTGTTCTTCTATGACAAACCTCTATAGTTCAGAGGTAGGTTCCAAGCCAGATATTTTGTGGCAATATATTTTTTTTTCATATATAAAAATCTCTTCAGTTCGTTCTTTTCTCTTCTTTTCATTTCATGTAAGCTGAGAAGAATAACCCTTCCAGAAGGGGAGGTATTACCGAATGACTATCTATCTGTGTGATAGAAGCCGAGTAGGATACCAGCTATTGTTTAATTGCTTGTCAAGTACTAAAGGCTGGCCACCTTCTGTACTAACTATGTGATATAACAAGTGTTCATGATCATAGTGATCTCTCAACAAATTCCTTTACTTCTATTTGATTGATCAAATTTTGGAAAAATAGAAACAGCTGAAAAAGGAGTAATAAAGTTGTGGTAGTATTCGGAATGGAAACACATTCGTGATACTAAGGTTGGCATGGTTATTAAAAGGTTATAGAACGCTAACGAGCAAAAGTATAACCGGTATAATATTAGGAACGGAAGGTAGTAGCGATTACGAACTGGAAAAGAATGGGTATTGAGAAGCAGAAGCTCTAATGCTAAAAGCAATAATGAGAGTCTGTGCAATAGACTTGAAAGAATTTGGAATGATCACTTAATTCAGATTAAGTTATCTTACGACAATAGATCATATGTCAGTATTGAGGTATCGCCTTATGAGATCCTTGAGGGAAGACAATGTCGATCTCCCTTATGTTAGGATGAAGTTGTAGAGCGCAAGATGCTCGGACCCGCAGTAGTCCAAAGGACCAAGGATATGATAGATCTAATCAAAGGACGGCTGGTAGTAGCCCAAGATGGACATGATAAGTATGTTGATTTGACACGAAAGGATAAAGAGTATGAAATAGGGGACCTAGTAATGATATAGGTATCCCTTGGAAAGGATTGATGAGGTTCGGAAAGAAAGGAAAGCTAAGTCTAAAATTTGTTGGACCCTTGGATATATTAAGACGTTTGGGAAGTTAGCATATGAGCTAGCCCTAACCCCGAACATGTAGCAGGTCGTAACGTGTTCCAAGTATCAATGTTAAGGAAGTGTAATTCGGATGCCAGTCAAATAGGGGCATATGAGCGCATAGACATGCAACCCGACGTAACCTATATGGAGCAACCAGGAAGGGTTATAGAGTGAAAAGGAACAAGTGCTTAGGAGAAGGATTATCAAACTAGGCAGAGTTTGGTGGTAGAACCACAATGTGGGAAAATTGACTCGAGAGTTAGAAAGTGTAATGCTAAGAAAGTATCCCCATTTATTTTCAATTTGATTCCGGGACGGAATCCTTTTAAGGAGGGGAGACTGTAATAACCCCAATTTTTGGAAATTTTTGAAACCCTTATGAATAGTGTTTTTGCTGAATGAGAAAACTGTTCATGCCACGCTATGTAGGGGTTCTGTTATTGATCTTATGGGATATTATTAGTACTCTATGTGGTATATAAGTGTATGTAAAGATCGTCAGAATCCAATTCCGAACACTTTGATTTTTCCCGGAAATCCACAAGATACGGAGAGAATTGAGTATAAGGTAACAGGATAAAAAGGATTTAAATTAAAGGATTATAATAGAGGATCATAAAAAGGAATATAATGTATTGAGAAAGGTTAAAGGAACCTAAGTAATAAGATCCCGGGTATGATCCTTCAAACGATAAACGAGAACGAAAGTTAAGCGAACCGTATAACAGATCAGCGGTCATTAGGCAAACGATTAGGAAGTTAATCAAAGGGATTAGTGGGAATGATGTCATCCAACCAATAGAAAGAGGACAAGGAAGGGAGGATGACATCATGAGGATGGCATAAGCATGACATGGGAAGGAAGGAGGTGTGGTGGCTTTGTAACCACACAAAATTCAAGGGCAAGAAGGTAATTGACTAAATCAAGCACAAAAACCAAGCAACCAAGCCAAGCAAAAATCATTTTCATCAAAAATCAAAAAGCAACCAAGGCTTTGTTCTTGAAGCTCTCGGCTTTTTACTATTCATTAGGCAAGAATTTTCAAAAATTCAAGATCCAAGCTTCCTAAATTGGTGAGTAAATTCCCTAATCATCTTCATGCTTAGTTAGGGCTATACCATGAGTTTAAGCCATCAATTCCTTCTCAATCTTCTTCATTTAATCAAAGAAGAAGACTATGAATAGTGTTTTCAAGTTTTTTAACTTGAAGTTTTCTTGTTTTCTTGAAGATCCAAGCTTTCCTAAGACTTCTCAAAGCTTCTTAAGGCTTCCTAGCTCATCCCACCTCTCCAAGGAAGGTATAAACTACAAACCCTAGCTTTAGTTTTGAGTAATTAGGATTGAATGTGTTTGATATAGCATATGTGAAGCATGATGCTTGATTGGTTGAAGTTTGGTTGAGTTTGTAGAGATTAGTTGGTTTTGTTGCATTGTTGGAGTTGTAAATCTTGGTAATTAGTTAAAGAACCTAAGTAAAGCTTTTAGTTCATGTGAGGAATAAGTATAAATGGTTAATGTGGATTTGTTGGGGCTGTTATGATGTGGTTTGGAGGAATATTGGTTGTATGATTGATTTGAGGTTGAATTGTGATGGTTTTTGAATGGTTTAAAATTTGGAAATCGCGTAAACATAGCCGTCGTAACGTCCGATTTTCTTTGGACTGTTTTTGTGCATAACATTAGGACCCGAGAACCCCCTGCTAGATTATGACCACTGCCATGTTTAGATAGCTCATGTTATGAGCTTCGTTTTGATATGTAGTTCGTTCGATTCCGATGCACGGTTTAGGAGAAACGACCGTTTCAAGTAACGGCGTTTCGCGAACGAAACTTTTCCCCTCGCCTTACTTTGAAACATAGGTTAAAGACCAAAAAGGGTTAATTAATGCATGAAACATTTATGGTAAGTGTGTTAGGCAGTTGGTAAGACACTCGCGAAGGAATCGCCTTAAAACTCGTAAAGGTTAAATTATTAAAAATGGTGGAGCCGAGGGTACTCGAGTGACTTAAGAGAATCAGTAAGCGCAAAACGAGCATTAGAGTCTGAGTTGGTTAGAGTATAGATTTACAAGTGACTTTGGTTTAATTCCAACTTACTTGTTGTTTATAGGTTACCAGACTCGTCCCGAGCCATTCGTAACCCCCAGTCGCTCAGGCAAGTTTTCTACCCGTTATACTGTTGTTGTGATGTAAATATATGTATATGCATTATCTTGTGATATTGCATGATTGTTATTAGCAAATTTTGCGATATATTGGAGCATGCTAATATGGTATATATGCATGTCTGTTTCGTAATCTGGTTATCTATCTGTTGATTTCAATGCTTATAGTTGCATAATACCTATGCTAGAAATAAGTAAGTAGTTGCGTATACCCTTAGTATAGGGGATAAAAGGTGAACATATTTCTAAATCGGGAGTCGATGTTCCCGAGTATATTATATATATATATTTATTTATATATATATATATGGATATAGTTTTTAAAACTATTAATCGAATAAGGTTTATTCGATAACTTTAACTTTATTTTATTATTGAATATTATTTTGAATATTATTCGAAGGCGTATGACTCCTTTATATTAAATGAATATTATTTTGAATATTCATTCGAGGGCTTATGACTCCTTTTATTTATTTATATGAATATTATTTGAATATTCATTCGAGGGCTTATGACTCCTTTTATTTATTTATCTGAATATTATTTGAATATTCATTCGAGGGCTTATGACTCCTTTTATTTATTTATCTGAATATTATTTGAATATTCATTCGAGGGCTTATGACTCTTTTATATTATTTATTGAATATTATTTGAATATTCATTCGAGGACTTATGACTCAGTTTATATTATTTAATGAATATTATTTGAATATTCATTTGAGGATCTATGACTCCGATTATTTGCTGAGGTATATTCTTTATTTTATTAAAGAATAAGGTGTCAATAATCAAACTTATTTTCGATTATTCAAATAAAGATAATACTTTCATATAAGTATATCTTTGGTTATTTAATACTCGTTTCAAGTATAAGTTTTAATACTTCTACTTCAATTATTTTTATAAAGATTATTCTTTATGGGAATATTATTTAAATAATAATATTCAGTCATTTTCTAAATATTCTGGGGACTGATTTACTTCATTAAATCAGCTTTACTCCAAACACTCTTTAAAGTGTTTTCGAGTCTTCAAAATGATTTTTAAAGTCAGAGCGGATCCCAAAACTCATTTTTATATTTAAGATCTTCCTTTTTAAGGGGATTTAAATACTCGCTCAAAACCTGGGGAATCCGGCTCTGTGGTGTATTTTATATTCGCAACGAGGTTGCAGTTTTGGTAAATGAATTGATTACTTGCCCAACGTTCGGGAAGTAAGCCCATCTAATTGAGTCGGCATAAGCGACAGGCCGGGGTACGGTCTATGAAAGTGTAAGTGGCTGTGTGGCAGTCCATCAACGCGTGAGGGGCCGGGTAACGGTCTAGCGCGAGGTCCTAATGCGGCCAGGGTGATGACCGGTGAGGAATTCATCCATCTACAGTAGAAAAGGTTACTTATTGGTATCTTTGCTTGATCAGCAAGATATCTGGTTTATGCCAAAATTCTTTTCCTTTCCAAAATTCATTGGATGTTTCAAACTCTGTTCATACTTTACATAACAGAGGTTCCAGGAAATGTTTAAGATATATATATATATGTGGATATATATATATCGGGACTAAATAAAGTATCTCGTAACTTTATTTCATTCAATAATATTTCAAAGATTGAATCTATTCAAATCTTGTCTTGTAATCTCATCTATGTGATGAACTTTTGAAACTGATTATAACTTGAACGGTGGTAGTTCAAGTAGTATTGGGAAAGATATAAGTATATTGGGGTATTTGGTAACCTCATCTTTTAAACTTATATCTAATTAATAATTGTCTTATGAATGACAAAGATTTTCAGAAAAACGTTGAGACAAGGTTAGATATATGAGATCACCTTGCAACGATATTTTTTTATACGGTTATTCATTGGGACTTTGTGTATATTATGCATGGAAGAGGAATTCCAATATTTTGAAAAGTATATATGTATATATACTGAATATTTTGCGACTTCATCGCATTAAGATATCAAACTTGGTTCATTTCTTTTGACCAAGACTTTCATGAGTATTATGAGTAGGCTCATATACTATTAATCATTATACATATTATTTTGGTGGGCTTGCTGCTCACCCTTGCTTTCTTCTTTCATCACACAACAACAGATAGAAAAGATGAACAGAACCAAGCTCCCGATTCGCGAGCGATTAGGAGACGTTCCGCAGTTTTCTAGAAGCATTGATGCCGCCGTAGCTGAGGTAGGAATTACCAATAGGCTAGGCTTTCAACTTTTGATGTACCAGATTTATTTATATTTATGAATTGTAATAATGGCAAAGAAATGTAAATTTATTCAGAAAACCTTTTAAGGTGTATTGGCAGATAATTGTGGTTATTTTTGGATGTTCATCTCTGAGACTATAACATGTGGTGTGTGTGTTTATTGTGGGGTCACAGTACAGAGTAGTTGAGTAATTATTAAGATTGGGTGTTATTAAGGGAAATGGAACTCGTGACGATCCGGATCCCCGACCCCGGATCTGGGGGTGTTACAGTACGGAATTAATTTGCGGTATCTAAATTACTAACAAAATTATAACACAGCAGCCCAACTATTTTTAATACTTTGCCTTTTAATTTTTTTTACATCTTCGTTGTAGTATATCCCGGGCTACATTCAACGACCAAATCACAATTGGGAAGCTGGTGACATGGTAACTTTAAGAACTGCTGATGGGGATTGGGATGTTACTATTGTGAAATCACGGAAACTTCCATGATTCTCAGGTGGTTGGAATCAGTTTTCTAGAGATAATAATATTGATTTACATGAAACAGTTGTCTTCAGTTTGTTGGAAAAGAGGAGGCAACAGTTTTTCTTGTGAATTTCCCAGATAGGCCTTGAAGTACTATGTTTTCCTAAGTTAGATTCAATTTTTCTTCTGTTAATGTTCCAGACTATTCCCAGACTATGTTTGTGTAAAAGTTTTATCATGACGGGCAAGCTATGTTGGAATTTATTTAGTAATGTTAACTTGAATTATTATATCTTTTTCGCATTTAGAATTTGAAATGCTCTTTCTGATTAACTACAAAAAAATCTAAGTCATAAGCTATATATATAATCTACTATAATGTGTGTTTCATATTGGTCTTAGAGGATCACAATGTATAGAGTTGAATATATAACAGATTCTTAGTTTTTGTACACTTCTTTATCTGTGATATACAGAGATTAGAAACATATGTCTAATTAGATAAAAACTATATAAGTATAAGTATTTAGATAAAATGGAGCAATTAAAGTAGGTTTAATAGATTGTGTGGATTATTGACCACATTTTGGAATTATTTCGTTACAACTAAAAATATTCAAAAGAGAAACATATATACTTCCACTATGCATTAGTTAATCAATACGTGGCAGATCCTCTTATAAAAAGAAGAGGTCTGGGATCTTATAACTTAGAGCGATTTATTTGTTGGCAAAGACAATTATTGTTGATCTTACTATATTACATCAAATATGCAGTATAAAACAAATACCAAATAAATGGATTATTAAATCTTAAAATCTTAAAGAAAAACTTCCATTTATCAAAGAATCCGCAACAAATTATGAAATTATGACAATATTAAAAAGAAATAAGTTTGAAAAGCAAATCAAAGCAATCTTCTGAATGGGAAAGCAAATACAACTTATTACGAACTGAAGATAGTTCCTTCTAATCGAAACAAATGCTGCAATGTTGACATATCCGACGAAGAATTCTTCATCCTCTTTCACTTTTCCTATTTCAAAAAAATTGTAGCAACTTTTAAAAAATTCCATTATCTACTATGAAGAATAAAACCTTATAAAAAATAGGCATTGTTATTCCCAATAGACTAACAATGAGATTTACAGAAGGGGGGTTGAATGTAAATCTCAAAACTTTTTCAAGTTTTGAGCAGTTTGTAAGGCTAAGTGTTTGAGTGATCAAATGCGTGTGAATTGCTTGGGGCTGATGTAGACAGATATATATTCAAACACAAATGTAATGAACACAAAGAACTTAAAAACTTTTCTGGTGGATTTGTTGTTCCACCAGAGATGTGTTATTTCAGAAAATCTGTGATTCAAAATTAAATCACAGCTGCTTCTTAGTACAAACTAGATGATTTTCTCTCTTGATATTTCTAAACAGCTCAGGGAAAATTCACATCTAATTACTAGCTACTACTTGGTTTATATATCACCAAGTTTACAAGTGAAGACAAAGATAAAGTACAATAAGAAAATAGTTCTCCACTTGTTTCTATTCCATTTTTATCCAGTGTAATATGGAATTATCTGTTGACTTTCCATTTTGAACCAGACTAAAAACGGCTGCTTTTTCTGCTGTTCCTGAAATAGGCTACCACATCTCTGTCAATCCATGTGCCTCTGTCAGCTTTGTTAACTGTCACTATCAACTGCTATGAAACTGAGCATCCGTTGAAGCTTTCATCCGTTGATGGCTTTATCCGTTGATGCTCTAGCAGTTGAAGCTTTATCCGTTGAAGCACTTATCCGTTGATGGATATTATCCGTTGAAGCATTAGAGACATCCGTTGAAGCTTTGTTTCTTATCCGTTGAAGGTCTTCAATATCCGTTGACACTTCTTCACTTATACAAAATTACAAGGCATGAAATATTTACAATTAGCCCTCCTATTTGTACATCCATTAGTAGTCAACATGACTGATTATTTCCTAACAACATCTAAGAATTACAGCTTGAAACCAGAGAGTGAAATGTGCTACAATACCAAACTTATTGCTAAGTAAGGCTACTCCTTCAACGGATAGACAAGATGGTCTTATCCGTTGAGGCTACAAACACTAGATTTCTACTTAAGTGTTTTGCTTAACTTATCATCAAACTAATACACATATTCCTAACAATCTCCCCCTATTTATGTCTACTAGAACTGTAGGCATAAATTTGGGTTTAGCTTGATGATAACAAAACACTTAACAAATATATAAACTGTAAAAAAGCAGAAATTCAAAAGTGCTACAAAAGTGTATGTGCTGAGATGAAATTGAAGAAATACATTGTTTCCAAGGGTGCTCCTTTAGCCTGAGCAAATTACTTTCTTTTCCTTTGATCCCTGGTTTTCTTTCCTAGCCTCCTGTCATTCTCCTCTATTTGAAGTTGAAGTTGTCTGTAGAATTCAGCTTCATCTTCTTCATTGATATCTAACTTAGACTGCATATCCTTGAGAGTTTCATTACTGGCAATCTTTAGCTGATCTTCAATTCTGAAAAATCTTCTGACTCCTTTGTTGTCTCTGAACTCCATCAACCAATGAGGTGATTTGTGAATTATAATACCTCTCTCTTGAATGAGTAAAGTTCTAGGCAAGGCATTGGGCTCCCTCCAAGTTTTCCTTATGTTGGCAATCTTGTTGAGAATCTCAGTCCTGGCAGTCCTGGTAAAGCCAGAATCCTTTTGTATGGCTGAGTAGACTCTAATCAAGGTAGAGTAGCCTTCATTCAGAATTCTGTGAAGAGGCCATATTCTTTCCCCAGCTCCTTTGTATTTGAACACTAGTCTTTCTGGTAGCTGTCTGTAGGCAGCTATTCCCCTTACATCCTCCAGCTCATCCAGATAGAGTTCAATGTCTTAAAATTCTTTTATGTCACTGATGTGAACATAATCATCTTTAGAGGTTTGAGGTTTAGGCTTAGGCTTCTGTGTGAATTTGATTGAGGCTTTAGAGGGTGTTGATTTGATTCTTCTTTTCTGCTTCTTTGATGGTGTAAAAGAGGTTAGGAAGGTGGGCAATTTGATGGTGTCCCAATCAATTGGTTCCTCCTTAGGAATGATTGGTTCACCATGAATGTTTATGAAGGGGTCAGGCACAATGGGTTCATGAATAGAGGGTAGTGGTTTGGATATTGATTGGTTTTCTTCAGTCTCATCTACCATCTTTCTCTTTGCATTGACCTTCTTTCTATTCCCTTTCTGCCATTCTTCCTTACTTCTTTCCTCCATCTCAGTACCAACCATGTCCCCCATAGCTCTATCTTCACCTTTGTCCTCAATTTCTTTCTGTTCTTCAGCCTGACTTAACTTTAGCTGTTTTTCAAGCTTTGCTTGTGCTCTTTTGTTAGCCTTTAGCTGTTTGGCTTCTTCTTTCAACCTCTTGGTTTCTTCCCTCTTCGCTATTGAGAATTTGGGATGTCCTTGCATCACATAGATGTTCTTTCCCTCTCTAAAGATAACAGCCATGTTTCTCCTTACAGCCTCATCCATGTTCTCTTTGAGCTTTATGATACTTCTACCCAAAAGCTTGTCTTCATCAGGCTTTGGAAGAGGAAAATCCACTCCTTTCATTTGAGCAAGGCTTAGAGGGTTCTTTGTAGAGTCCTTGTTGAAGCTGTTGTTGGGCTTGAGAACCATAGGTTGCAGATCTTTGGAAGAAGTTTCTCCATCCTTATGCCTCCCTACTGGCTTGAGTTCCATACTAATTGATTCCACTTTTGTGCTATGCTTCACAGATTGTGATTGAGAAGTTGTAGAACCAAATATTAGTTGCATCTTTTCATCAATCTTCTTCCTTTGCTCTTTGACTTGCAATTCAGTTGCTGCTATCTGGATTAGATCAATTCCATCTAGCTTTCCTTTGACTTGAATTGGTGGAGAAGTTGTGATGACAGGAACTAGCACTTGAGAAATCTGAACTGTTGTAGATGGCTCTCCTTCCCCTTCCCCTTTATTCTCCCCCTTTTTGTTATCATCAAGGGTAGGGGTCAAGCCTTGTACTTTTGCCAGCTGCATGAGTAGATTTGTTTGAGTTTGTTAATTCTGAAGAATGGTGACCATAGAGTCTTCAATGATTTGAACCCTATCTTCCAATCTGGCCAGCCTCTTATCAGCATCAGATGCTTTCCTCAGTCTCCCCAAAAAATCTTGCATAGTACCATAGGGTATAACTGAATCAAATTTCTCAGCATTGTAGGATTTCAGATCAGCAATGTCCTGCTTGAGCTCATCCACACTTAGATTTTGTTGGTAATGCTGCAACTGCAAGAGATGCAGAGATTCCAGATGAGCTTGAAGAATTGCCTTGGTACTAGCATCTTGAGTCTCCTGAAAGGCCTTTTGAATTGTCATGACTTGTCTGACCAAAGTGACACCAAATTCTCCTGGTGTTGGTGATTTGGCCAGTGCCCATTCAGGAAGAGCAGGAGCAGAACTTGGGCCTTCTACTCCCCCTAAGTTCATGCTCTCATTCAAAGAATTAGAGTCATCATCATTAGAATTTACTCCAAATTCTTCAGATGGCTCACCAGCTTGAGAAGGCAGCCTGTTGACAGCAACTTTGTCTCTGAGAAGAGATTCTGAAGTGTGTACAATGTGTAGTGTCTGTTCTGCCTCCACATTGCCCTGAGCAGCCAAAAATTGAAAGGCTGAAACAGGGTGAGTAAAAGTGTCAGCATCCAAGGAAATGTTATCAATGACAGCTTTGTAATGTTGCTGAAATTGTCTTTCCTTATCTGCATCATCCACTTTCATTAACTCACTAGCAATGGCTGGATCCACCCTTATAGCTTCTATACCTGCCTTTCTCTCAATTTCTCTTTGTTCTTGCATCAGGGGCTCCCCCTGGCTCACACACACCCTCACACCCTCACCTTCACCTTCTAAGGTGGCACTCCTCTCACTTACTTTTGCCATGCTGGAAGAAATAGCATGCATTTGGTGACTCTTAACCTCTCCTTTTGCCTGGGAGCAATCCAGCCTCTCACTCAAAAAATCACTCCCTTCCCTCAAACCTAAAAGTGATTGTACAGTTGCCATGTCCTCTACAGTTGGAATTGTTTCTGTTAAGTGTGTAGAGACCATCAACGGATAGGGAATATCCGTTGAAGTGGAAACTGATGGTATCAACGGATAACTGCTGTTAAGCTTATCCATTGAAGAACAACCACTTGTCAACGGATGAGAGATATCCGTTGAAGAAGGAAAAGATGTAGATATAGAAAGTGACATAATTGTTGAATCTGTGTGGATTGATTTTAAGTGTGGTGACACAGATTCTGCAACTACATCTGAAAGAATTGGCTGATGATCCAACAAATCATCTAAAAGATGATGATCACCAGGTTTTGAGTGGGGCTCCTCCCTGAGTTTTAATGAGGGAGAATCAGGAATTGATGTGAATATCATATCCACATCCAGAGAGGGTGTTGGAGAGCTTGATGAATGGTGTATTTCTATATTAAGAGAATGGGGCTGTGATTCCACATTTGCTGGAATCACATCATGCTAAATTTGAGAAGGCACAGATACTGGTGGATGTATCTATGCTGTGTGTGTCCCTTGTGTGGAAACTAGGGTTTTGGCCTTCTTCTTCCTTGAAAAGGCTTTAATTGGTGAATGTGTAGCTTCAGTGTCCCTCCCTCTTTTGTTCTGTGTCCCTGGTTGGGGACTATTTTCAATAGTTACATCCTTTTGGGAGGATGCAACTAGGGATGTGCTGGACTCCTTTTGAACCACCACAGTCTTTTGAGAGACTGTGGCTTGGCTGGTTTTGGTACCACTCACCTCTCCCACCTTATCCTGGGGGGCTTTTTGATGTTCACCCCTCCCCTCACCACTCACACCATGTTCACTCCCTTCAGGGTTTATGGTAGTTGTTACAACTGTTGTCTTTTGAGAAACAACAGAGGTAGGTTTCTTTGACTTGACTTTGGAAACTTTAGATTTGGTGGCTTTGGTAGGAGCCTGTTTGGACAAAGACACAGGTTCCATAGCCACACTAGAAGGCAAAGAAACATTGGGGTTGGAAATAGTAGGAGTTATAGAAATATTTACCTCACTTACCTGTGGTGCATTCATGATTGGCAAGTATACCAATGGCACCTGGCTGTTGAGGTACATTCTCAAAAGGTCTGCAAGGACCCTTTTCTCTTGTGCCCAGCATTTGAGTTTATTATTCTCATTGGATATAACCAAACCTTCAGCAACATGGTTAGCCAATAACATAAAGAATCTAGCAAAGTAGATGTTATGTGGTCTATTAGCTTTGTTGCCTAATCTGGAACCTAATTCTAGCATAACACAGTTGCTAAAATTAAAGTACCTATCAGAAACTAGCATAAAGAGCATATTAACAAGAGATGAAGTGATAACATCAAAATTGCTAATCTTCCCAGAGAAAACCTTAATAAAGGCATCTCCAAGAAAACTCCATTCTTTCCTAAGGCCTTTCCTTCTAATACTACCTAAACTAGCAGAATCAAAAGCATAGCCTATGGAATCTAGCATTGCAGCGACATCTTTATCAGTATGTGGTGTCATGGCATTATTCTCAGGCAACTTAAAGCAAGATTGTATATCATCACAATTAATGCAATAGTCCTTACCTTTGAGAGAGAAGGCAATAGTCATATCTGTGGAGTTGAACTCTGCAGTTGTCCAAATTTCCTCAATCACTTCACAGTAGATGGTTGGGGCTTCCAGCATTGCATAGCTCAGTTTGCAGTTCTTGATGAAGTCCATCATCTTGTGATAATCAGAATGGGCTTCATTCTTTTCAACCAAGACTATGAAATTATTCTTTTCATAAACAAATCCTGTTTGAGACATAATTTTGACTACTGGTGCCATTGTTGTGAGTAGAGGTTGCAGAGAAAAACTTGAGAATTGAGAGAGAAAGAGAATGATAATGGCAAGAAAGCGTAAAGTGAAAATAAGAATTCAATTGGGCTTTTATACTTTCTTGAATTAAAACATAAATAAAATAATTAAATGATACTTTTAAGTAAGTGACAGCCGTTCAGGAATAAATAAAACTGTAGAAATTCTGAAAACTACCGTAAATACAAATACATACAACACTATATATCTGTATCAACAGTTGAGTAAAAGAATCAACGGCTGTGACTCACTGACGTGACACATCAACGGATAAGGTAAATAGTTATTCGTTGATGAACAATACCATTTTATCCGTTGAAGGATAAAATTACCAGAAATGTATTTGTCTTTCAACGGATGACGAATATCCGTTGATAGAACAATTTTGGCTTTCAACGGATAGGGAATATCCGTTGACAGGATAAGTCTTGATTAAAGCCAACTTTGTTCTTGCAGCAAATTCATTTCAGGCTATAAGACAGATTATATAGATGACATAGATTATGAATAGTTGAGCATACCTAACTCACTTACTAATCTTGTGAATATTGATTCATCAAGTGGCTTGGTAAATATGTCTGCAATCTGTTTTTCACTTGGAACAAAATGAAGTTCCACTGTACCTTTCATCACATGTTCCCTAATGAAGTGGTACTTGATATCAATGTGCTTGGTTCTTGAGTGCTGCACTGGATTTTCAGTAATGGCAATGGCACTCGTGTTGTCACAAAATATTGGAATTTTGTCAACAGTCATACCATAGTCAAATAATTGGTTCCTCATCCATAGTATTTGTGCACAACAACTACCAGCAGCAATGTACTCAGCTTCAGCTGTTGATGTGGAAACAGAATTCTGCTTCTTGCTGAACCATGATACAAGCTTGTTCCCTAGAAATTGACAGGTGCCTGTTGTGCTTTTCATGTCTATTTTGCAGCCTGCATAATCTGCATCTGAGTAGCCAATTAGATCAAAACCAGACTCTCTAGGGTACCAAATTCCTAGATTTGGAGTCCCCTTGAGATATCTGAAAATTCTTTTAATAGCCACTAAGTGAGATTCTTTAGGGTCAGCTTGAAATCTAGCACAGAGACATGTAGAAAATATAATATCAGGTCTACTAGCAGTTAAATATAAAAGTGAGCCAACCATGCCTCTATAACTTGTAATATCCACAGACTTTTCAGCCTTGTTTAATTCAAGCTTAGTGGCAGTGGCCATGGGAGTTTTTGCAGGTGAACAATCCATTAAGTCAAACTTCTTTAAAAGATCATAAATATATTTAGTTTGACTAATGAAAATTCCACCACTAACTTGTTTAACTTGTAAACCAAGAAAGTAAGTTAGCTCTCCCATCATGCTTATTTCATATTTACTTTGCATTAATTTAGCAAACTTTTTACAAAGTTTATCATCTGTAGATCCAAATATAATATCATCTACATAAATTTATACAAGTATCTTAGAGCCATTAACATTTCTAAAGAAGAGAGTCTTGTCAACAGTACCTCTTGTGAAGTGATTATCTAGAAGGAACTTTGACAAAGTCTCATACCAGGCTCTAGGTGCTTGCTTTAGTCCATAGAGTGCTTTCAACAGATAATACACATGGTCTGGAAAATTTGGATCTTCAAAACCTGGAGGTTGGCTTACATAAACTTCTTCTTCCAATTCTCCATTTAGAAATGCACTCTTGACATCCATCTGATAGAATTTGAAATTGGCATTAGCTGCATAGGCTAGAAAGATTCTGATCGCTTCAAGTCTGGCAACTGGAGCAAATGTTTCATCAAAATCTATTCCCTCTTGTTGAGAATAGCCTTTGGCAACCAATCTGGCTTTATTCCTTATGACAATGCCATTTTCATCCATCTTGTTTCTGAATACCCATTTTATGTCAATAGAGCTCTTGTTCTTTGACTTGGGTACCAGCTTCCATACTTTGTTCCTCTCAAATTGATTTAGCTCTTCTTGCATTGCTAAAATCCAATCTGGATCCAAAAGAGCTTCTTCCACTCGCTTAGGTTCGTCCTGTGATAGAAAACTACTATACAGACATTCATCTTGAGTAGCCCTTCTAGTTTGTACTTTTGATGTAGCATCACCAATGATCAGTTCAAAAGGATGATTCTTGGTCCATTTCCTTTGAGGTGGTAGATTAGCCCTTGATGGGGTTGCCTCAGTATTGTCATGATATGAGATAAAATGTTGATTTGTTGAAACTCCCCCTGAGTTGCTGATCTTTTGAAAGGAATTGGGAGTTCTATCAACTGATGAGGTGAATTGATTATCCGTTGACAGACTGTGATCAACAGATGCTTCATTATGAACTTCAACGGATGATGCACTTTGTCTTTCAACGGATGCTGCATTGCTTCTTTCAACGGAAGCTGAATTATGACTTTCAACGGATGCAGCATTCTGTGCATTATCCAAAGGCAGACTCTGGTTTCTTCTTTAGATGCCTTCTTCATCATTCTCATCTTCACTATCATCACAATATATCTCAATATTGTCAAATTTGAGTCCTTCATGATGTCCCTCATTTGTTAGTCCATCAATCTTTTTATCATCAAACACAACATGTACAGATTCCATGACAATGTTGGTTCTTAGATTGTAGACCCTATATGATTTTCCAACAGAATAACCAAAAAATATTCCTTCATCAGCCTTTGCATCAAACTTTCCTTTGTGATCAGATTGATTCCTTAAGATGTAGCATTTGCAACCAAAGACATGTAGAAAGTTTAAAGTTGGTTTTCTTCTCTTGAATAATTGATAGGGAGTCATGCATTTTGCTTGATTGATTAGAGAAATATTCTGAGTGTAACATGCACAGTTAACAGCCGCAGCCCAAAAATAAGTTGGGAGTTTTGACTCCTCAAGCATTGTCCTTGCAGCTTCAATTAGTGATCTGTTCTTCCTTTCCACCACACCATTTTGTTGTGGAGTTCTTGGAGCTGAGAACTCATGCATGATCCCATTTTCTTCACAGAACATCTTCATGGTTGAATTCTTGAACTCAGTTCCATTGTCACTCCTAATATTCCTTACTTTGAAATTAGGATGATTGTTGACTTGCTTGATATGATTGATGATGATTTCACTAGCTTCATCCTTTGATCCAAGAAAATAAACCCATGAAAACTTTGAGAAATCATCTACAATCACTAGGCAGTATCTTTTCCTTGAAATTGACAATACATTGACTGGTCCAAAAAGATCCATGTGTAGAAGTTGCAGTGGTTCCTCAATTGCAGATTCAAGCTTCTTACTGAATGATACTTTCTTTTGCTTTCCTTTCTGACAAGCATCACACAGTCCATCCCTTGTGATTTTCACTAGAGGCATTCCTCTAACTAAGTCCTTTTTGACTAGATCATTCATTGTCTTGAAATTCAAATGGGACAGCTTCTTGTGCCATAGCCAACTTTCAACTGAGCTTGCTTTGCTGAGAAGACAAGTAATGGATTCTGCATCTGTAGAGTTGAAATCAGCTAAGTACACATTCCCTTTTCTAACTCCAGTTAGAACCACTTTATTTTCCTTTTTACTTGTGACAATACAGGCTTCAGAATTGAAGGAAACAGTATTCCCTCTGTCACATAGTTGACTGATGCTCAATAAATTGTGTTTGAGACCATCAACCAATGCAACTTCATCAATGATGACATTTTCTCTTGAAATCAAGCCATATCCCATAGTGAATCCTTTGCTGTCATCTCCAAAGGTTATGCTAGGGCCAACTCTCTCCTTAAACTCTGTGAGCAGGGTGAAATCTCCTGTCATGTGTCTTGAACAACCACTGTCCAAGTACCATAGATTCCTTCTTTGTCCCTGCACACAACAAAATCAATCAAGTTGATTTTGGTACCCAAGTTTCCTTGGGTCCACCCTTGTTAGTCTTTTTCCTAGACTTCATTCCTCCTGCATCTTTTGACTTAGGTAACTTTGGGCCAACCTTGGTCTCAGATGTGGTTGGTTGAAGTGTAGGGTTAGTCACAGAATCATTTAACACATTTGATTGAATTTGATAAGGCATATGTTGTGCAAGCATGTTATTCCATATAGGCATACTATATGGCATTTGAGGCATACTAAATACAGTAAAATAAGGATTGTTAATGTATGGCATGTTTGCAAAATATGCATGGGGATTCTGGTGAGACATAACAGGCATAGCATGCAGAGATGACATAGACATGTTAGGTATGGAGGGATTTGAAGGCATGGGAGTATTTTTAACAGGATTTGCAATTATCAGATAGGTGATTAACACTTTTACAATGCACACAGCTTTTTCTAGGAGCATACCTATCAGGTGTGTAATTGTTGTGTTTATTAATCCCTACCTTCCCATTTCTTTTAGTTTCCTTCTTATCCTCAACCAACTTAAGTCGATCTTTTAGCTGATCTAAAGTCATATGTCCTATATTCACCTTACTAACATCTCTGGATGTGCTAGCTCCTTCTTTGACAAAGTTCTTGAGAGTTGAATCATTCTTTTTATTTAGATTTTTATTTTTAAAAGAACTTGCCTGTTTTAATTTATGAGCCTTCAACGGATGCTCCTTTTCTTCCTTCAACGGATAACTTTCATCATCCGTTGATTCCACATCCGTTGACAATCCATCAATTAATTCTAACTTCTTTTTGTTTTTCTTCCAGGCATCCTCACAGAATGATTCAATTCCCTGGACCTTTGCAATCTGAACACTGACATCCCTAGATGTTTTCCAGGCCTTGATTACCTCTTGCTCACTTTCTAACTGTTTAGAAAGAATTTCCACTTTCTTAACAGCTTCTGCTAGTTCACTCTCAACAGTCAGGCATTTAAGTTTTATCTTTTCAAGCTCAATTACCTGATCCTCTAACACATCATTCCTATCACTTAAAAACACATTATTCTCCTTGATCCTAGTGTTTTCTTTTGCTAGAGATTTAAGGGAAACACGCAAATGATATAATTCATTGGTCATATCATTTATGGCTTCATTGCATTCATGTTTAGAGAGCTGAGAGAGATCAGTAGTAATTACCTGGTTGCTTGATGAACTAGTTTCATTTTCATCAGAATTAGCCATCAGGGCTAGGTTGACATATTCCACATCATCATCTTCGTTTGCCCCATCTGCTGCCCAATCATCTTGAGTGAGAAATGCTCTTTCCTTTTGTTTGAGCAAATCAAAATACTTCTTTTTGTAATCAACTTGCTCAAATTTCTTTTTCTCAGAATTTGGCTTCCTACACTCATTTGCAAAGTGTCCACTAATGCCACAGTTGTAACATTTGAACTTTGATTTGTCCACCATGTTTTTGTTTGGCTTAGTGAACTTTGTGTTTTTCTTGAACTTCATCTTTGCAAACCTCCTGGACAGAAAGGCCAAATGTTCTTCAATATCATCAGATTCATCCTGACTGGAATTGTCTTCATCCTCAGCAACTTGCTCTTTACCCTTGCTTGATTCTGATTTGCTTGTGCCAACTTTGAGACTTGGCATTGTCTTCTCCTCATTCCTGGCTTCCATCTTCTCACAGTCAGCTACAAGAGCAACTGTTCCTCCTTTTCTCTTTCCCTTTTCCAACAACTCATCCTGCTCCATTTCAAGTTCATAAGTCTTCAAAATTCCATATAATCTTTCAAGTGTGAAGTTCTTATAATATTGAGAGTTTCTCAAAGAGACAATCATGGGCTTCCATTCTTTTGGCAGAGACCTAAGAAATTTTAAGTTGGAATCCTTGACTTGGTACACTCTACCATACAGCTTCAATCCATTCAACAGTTTCTGAAACCTGTTGAAGGTATCATTTAATGATTCACCTTCTTCAAAGTGAAAATATTCATACTGTTGAATAAGAAGCTGCATTTTGTTCTCTCTGACCTGTTCAGTACCTTCACAGATGATTTGTACAGTGTCCCAAACTTCCTTTGCAGTTTGGCAATTGATGACATTGTCAAACATATCTTGATCTAAGCCATTAAACAAAATGTTCATGGCTCTCTTATCCTTGCGGATTTCTTCCATGTCTTCAATAGTCCATTATGCTCTTGGCTTGGGAATAGACTGTCCAACAGCAACTGTTGCAGTAGCAGCTGTGGCTACCTTGTGAGGGATGTGAGGACCATTTTCAATACAGTTGATGTAGCTTTCATCTTGAGAAAGAAGATGTAAATGCATCTTCACTTTCCAGTGATGATAATTATCCTTTTCCAGGACTGGAATCTTTACACCAATATCCTTCCTATTCATGATGGTAACAGGAGAGTTCTTCTATGCACTCATGATGTTAGCAGAATAGATCTTTAAACTCTTTATATGTTAAGAGCTTGCTCTAATACCAATTGTTATTCCCAGTGGACTAACAATGAGATTTACAGAAGGGGGGTTGAATGTAAATCTCAAAACTTTTTCAAGTTTTGAGCAGTTTGTAAGGCTAAGTGTTTGAGTGATCAAATGTGTGTGAATTGCTTGGAGCTGATGCAGACAGATATATATATTCAAACACAAATGTAATGAACACAAAGAACTTAAAAACTTTTCTGGTGGATTTGTTGTTCCACCAGAGATGTGTTATTTCAGAAAATCTGTGATTCAAAATTAAATCACAGCTGCTTCCTAGTACAAACTAGATGATTTTCTCTCTTGATATTTCTAAACAGCTCAGGGAAAATTCACATCTAATTACTAGCTACTACTTGGTTTATATATCACCAAGTTTACAAGTGAAGATAAAGATAAAGTATAATAAGAAAATAGTTCTCCACTTGTTTCTATTCCATTTTTATCCAGTGTAATATGGAATTATCTGTTGACTTTCGATTTTGAACCAGACTAAAAACGGCTGCTTTTTCTGCTGTTCCTGAAATAGGCTACCACATCTCTGTCAATCCATGTACCTCTGTCAGCTTTGTTAACTGTCACTATCAACTGCTATGAGACTGAGCATCCGTTGAAGCTTTCATTCGTTGATGACTTTATCCGTTGATGCTCTAGCAGTTGAAGCTTTATCCATTGAAATACTTATCCGTTGATGGATATTATCCGTTGAAGCATTAGAGACATCCGTTGAAGCTTTGTTTCTTATCCGTTGAAGGTCTTCAATATCCGTTGACACTTCTTCACTTATACAAAATTACAAGGCATGAAATATTTATAATTAGCCCTCCTATTTGTACATCCATTAGTAGTCAACATGACTGATTATTTCCTAACAACATCTAAGAATTACAGCTTGAAACCAGAGAGTGAAATGTGCTACAATACCAAACTTATTGCTAAGTAAGGCTACTCCTTCAACGGATAGACAAGATGGTCTTATCCGTTGAGGCTACAAACACTAGATTTCTACTTAAGTGTTTTTCTTAACTTATCATCAAACTAATACACATATTCCTAACATGCATCATACCATTTTTATTTTCTTCGAAGTGGAGTGAACAGAGCTGGGAGTTTCAGAATGATTTGATAGATCAACCATATTCTGAGTAGAAGAAGAAATAATTTAGGACAAAGAATCCTTTAAACAGTTAATTAACAACATTTTTTGTCTCCTGTTTACCTCAGAATAACTTGATACAGCAAAGCCAACCATTGTAGCATCATAAGGAGAAGAGATTGAATAATCTTTATCAAAACAGTCAATGACCTTATAGATTTGGCTTTCCAACTTATAAAATAAAATTAAGTTTAATAACAAAATCACGAATATTTTTTTTAACAAAACGTGTATCTTTTAACAGATTAATTAATAATTACTTTAATTAATTACTAGTTTGAGCAATGTCTCTGATTTTCTTGGGATAACCATCTTCATTCAACACAATAATTTTATTTTAAGCATTGATAAACTACATTGAAACTGGAAAAAGGTGTTAGGACTATTAAATTACTTAAATAGTTGTTATGTTTACCTTAGGATTGTCGTCCAGTATCATCTTGGTTGCAGTTTGGCCAACCATACGCTTCACAGGCTTGTCCATTGGTACAAAGTTAAAAGCCTCGTTGGAATCACCAGCAAGAACAATAATCTTGTATCTGATTGGTTAGACGCAAAGAATAAATATTAAACTCATCATTAAAATAAATAACTTATGCATATTATTTATTGTACTATACCTCTTCACAGGCACCGACATAATATAACTATATTTTGAACATTTGTACCTTCCTTCATACTTGTACGCATCTTCCTCACATTGTACGCAGCTCAAATACGACCAACTTTTGGATTCTTCTACAACGGATATTTTGACGGAGCATATTAAGGTTTTCTACGTAATTCTCAACATATCACTTACTTTAGTAATTATAGATTCTAACTTAGAAAAAAAAGTAAAGTAAAAATGAAAACAAAATTTTATCACCTCCAAGTCATTAGAATTAGTCTTCTGGCTGAGCTGTTGCACTGTTATAGTTTTAATAACATACACTGGTGAACTTGGAATCGAAGAACCTTGTGTGTTGGGAGCTGATTTGTAACCTTCTTCCTGTAGCCTTAGATCATTGAGAACATGTTAACTTATTAGTAAAGAACATTTGATAAAAATTGGTAAATGTTTCAATGTAATGTATGGATAGATAGTCATAAATATAAACCTGATCTTCATTTCATTCACATAATCATTTTTTAAATTGAGGTAGATATTTGACGAAGGAAGTGTACTAATTTGGACTGAACTTGTGAAAGGAATATGTCCTAAGTCCAATCATGTATGAGGATTTAGGAATAACTTTTATGTAATCTGTTTTGATTTCATTCATATTAATAAAAGACTTGTTTTGTTTTTATTACGGGCTTTATCTATTTAAGTGTTTAAATAAGATATACCATAGTTTAGAGTAAAGCTTTTTATGGATTATGATGAGATCATAATAGTGAGACCTAAAAGATGATAACTCTAAACTTAAATAGTTCCTGGTCATAGGATTACTAACTGGTAATTAATAATCCGCAAAGATCGGTACATACTATGTTTGCTTCATTATGAAGGATGTATGTTCTCATAGACATTTGTGTGGTGACACTATAGCTAGTATGTAGGTGCTTATTATAGAATAAGTTCATTGAACATGACTCGCCCAGCTGAATAACTGATGTAGTTCACTCACGTGTCAGCAGTTGTTCACATAGTGATAGTTGTACAAGTATCCTTAGACTTGAGGTCATCATAGTCATCTTGTGTACATGAAATATGTTTTGGTTTAGTTCTTAGTCTCCAGGGACAATTATTAGGGCTCTACTGGGTATATGAATTTGTACACGAAGATAGTGTATGATCAATAAAGGATCTACCCCTTCCAGTGAAGGAAGCGAATGTTCAAGGCTGATCCACTTATGCTAGTTCAGGAATCTCTAGCCAGAGTGAATGAAATTAGAAAGGAGTTTCTAATTTGCATAGAACTAAGCATAGTAAATGGTAAGCAAGTGATTGAATTAGATAGGCTTGACACGAGATCCATGCCTTGTATTTAATCGGGACATTGTAGGGTAGAAGGAGTTTATTGTACGGTAACTATTCACTGAATAGGTTCTTGGTATTTTAAGCAGTGAATTCATATTATCCGGATAGTCGCGATATGCTGAGAAGTATCCCTCACGATGTAGAATAAATGTGATTAATTAATTAATCATATTTAATAAATTAGAGAATTTATATAAATAATGATAAAATAGTTTTATTATTATTTATTTCTACTACCGGATTAATATTGAACCTACAGGGTCACACCATAAAAGAGAATGATTTAATGGTGGAGGAATTAATTAATAATGGCTGATAATTATTTATTTATGAAATAAATAATTAATTGGCAAATTTAATAATTGATTAAATGAGATTTAATTGATTATAAATTAATTAAGAAAAGTTCTTAATATTATTAATTAAAGGATTTAATTTTTGGAAATTAAATCAAGAGAGAGAATTATTTCTAAAGTGTTTAGAAAAAGGATTAATAATTAAAAGGTGTTTTAATTATTAATGAGAATAATAAATGGGATAACAATAATATTATTTATGGGAAAATTTCAGCTGAAAATTTTGCCTATAAATATACTATTATAGACCCTATTTTCATTCTAACCCCAAAACCCAAAAAGTTTGGAAAACCCAATTCTCTCCACCTCCTTCCTCCTCCTTAACATCGTTTTCTTGGTGGATACCGGTGGAGTGCTTCACACTTGAGGAGCAACTGCTAAGGATCTCTGATCGTTGTCTCCGAATTATTTTAAAGGTTAGATTCGATCCCTCGAATTTTTATTCATGATCTGTATGCTTTTATTTGGATTTTATATGTGCGAAAGTGTTTTTCCATGCCTCCGCTGCGATTAAAATCCAACATTGGTATCAGAGCATAGGTTGTATGCATATAGATCTGTGGTAAAAATTTCAGAATTTTATGTGCTTGTATGAATTAATTATGATTTTTACAAGTTATATCATGGTTTAATTTTGTCTGATGAGAAATCGTTTCTCAAAATAATTTTGAATGTTGATCTGGGTTCTACAAGTGTTGTAGATCGTCTGGGTATTTTTTTTATAATTTTATGATGTATAGATTTTTTATTATGAATTTTTGAAGTTGTTGCAATTAAATTCGTAATTAAATAATTATATATATATATGAATTGTATGTATGTATATATCTGTATATCTGCTGTTGTATTGTCTGTGTTGTACTGCTGCACGGAAAAGGAGACAGACATGGCAGAGTTGACAGGTGCGGCACGCTGATCGAGGAAAGCAACGGCGGCTGCTGAAAAAGAAAGAAAAAAGGGGTGTCGCGCATTCCGGGAATGCGTTACACCCTGTGGCGCATTCACGGAATGCGTTACACCTTTTAATTGGTTAAAAGGGTTGTAACGCATCACCGGAATGCGTTACAGGGCTTGTAACGCGTTCCTGTAATGCGTTACAGCCCGACTGTCCATATTAAAATTGATTTTTTGGGAGTTTCGTAACTCCGTTTTGGGCGTGCAATATACCGTTGGATTCATTTTTCCGAGACGGATCTAATGGAGTGATCAATTTTAGTTTATATAAAAGTTTTGAACTGTTTATATTTCCGGAAGTGTTTTAAAGCTGTTTTTAACTGCTTTTAAATGTTTCATGTGATACATAGAGATGTATAATGCTTAGACTAATGTGCTAGATGATATAACATGCCTACCTTGATATTTATTCATGTTTATATATGTGATATATGCTTATTTTATCATGTGATGATAGATTTAGGTGAACTTAAATGAACATAAGGCGTTTGTTAGACAACCTAGTATAGTGAAATTGTTTCATAACCTTAATAATAATATTATGAATACAATCATGAGATTCTTGTGTTTATGAAACACGTAATTGAATATGAATTTTCGATATGAGAGAAAGGATGATTCTGTCAACAACAGATTTCTATCTGTAAGAAAGGGTTATTAAGTGACGCCTCTTGACAATGCTCCACCCGATCTGGGAATCATCTGATTATTGATTATTGATTTGAAATATTTAATTTAAAAGGAAGAATCTCTTTATAATATGATTATGATTGTAACGTAATATAATCCCTCTAAAATTAAATAATATCAAGTAGTAATTGGCCAATGACACAACGGGCTTGTGTCGGTCATAGCCTTCCAACATGATAGAAAAGTAGTTCTTATTTTTAAATCATTGTCGTTTCGTGCCACAGCCGAGGGCTTTGATTTCGAAGTAAGAAATACTTGTCTATTACATAGAGATGTGTACATTGAATAAGAATCTAAAGGTCGTTACGTGCCACAGCCGTGGGCCTTTGGGGACTGATTCAATTGTACGGAATGTTGGGTTAGACTTGACTTAGAATATTGAGTTTGTCGTGCCACAGCCGTGACTCAATTATTCAAGAGGCTAAAGTTTGATTAGGGAATAACATTAGATGTAATTGACAAGAGTTGTCTGCCTATTGAACATTACATGGCATTTCGTGCCACAGCCGGGGTTGTGTAATGAAATGTAGGATCCCTATTCCCACTAGCATTATGAATGCTTAATTTTTCACGTAGGGGGTTGAATAAATTAGATAAACTAGTGGGAGCCACTTATGAATAAAGACCCGATTCATATAGTGTTTAAAAATGAAATCGAATATTTGCTAAGTGTTGTTATGTGTTTATCATTTACAGATTTACAATATACATTATGTCTTCTGCACTATCACTCAGAAGCATACTGGATGCTCACAAATTGACTGGTCCTAATTATGCTGACTGGCTTCGAAACTTGAGAATTGTTCTCAGGATTGAGAAGCTGGAATACGTGATTGACTCACCTAAGCCTACTGAACCTGCTAGTGATGCACATAATGATGAACATGTTGTGTATCGTAAGTGGATAGATGATGCAAATGTTGCTCAATGCATCATGCTAGCTTCCACGAACATTGAGCTATAGAAGCAACATGAGCATATGGATGCTCACACTATCCTAATGCATCTACAAGAGTTGTATGATGTGGCGGGGAGGACAGCTCGATATGAGATATCGAAGGAGCTGTTCGGTTGTAGGATGTCTGAGGGATCATCTGTGAATGACCATGTACTTAAGATGATCAATTTGATTGAACATCTTGGACAACTTGGTTTTGCCATGGATGGGGAGCTGAGCCAAGACTTGGTCTTGCAATCGCTTCCGAGTTCGTTCTCGCAGTTTGTTGTGAACTTTCACATGAATAAGTTGGATGTCAGCCTGCCTGAACTCCACAACATGTTGAAGACTGCGGAATCGAATTTTCCCCCTAAGAAGAGTTCTGTTCTTCTAATTGGTGAAGGTTCCAATCCTAAGAAAAGGAAGAGGAACTCTTCCAAGAAGAAGAAAGTAGGTGAAGAAAAGCCGGTTCCACCAAAAGCTAAAGACCCCAAGAGCAAAGTTGTTTGCTTTTACTGTAACAAGGTGGAGCACTGGAAGAGGAACTGCAAGGTTTACCTTGCAGAATTGAATAAGAAGAAGGGTAGTGAGACTACCGCTTCTGATTCAGGTATGTTCATGATAGAAGTGAATATGTCATTAAATTAAATTTCTACTTGGGTATTAGATACCGCCTGTGGTTCTCAAATCTGTAATTTGTTGCAGGGACCAAGGAGAAGTAGGACTCTTGAGGAAGAGGAGGTGATTCTACTGATGGGAAATGGAGCAAGAGTTGCTGCTGAAGATGTAGTATCATTTCATTTACATATGCCTACGGGCAAGACTATTGTTTTTAAAATAATTGTTATTTTGTTCCTTCGATTGTGAGGAATATTATTCCCATGTTAGACTTGGCTGGATTTTCATTTATTATTGAGAATAATGAATGTTCTATTCTTAGAGATAATATTCTTTATGGACGTGGTGCTTTAAATAATGGTCTGTATATATGTGACATAATTTACTTCAGATTGAACAAACTAATAAAAGAAAAGGGATGATGAAAATCTCACTTTATAGTGGCACTGCAGTCTCCATTTAGTAGACATGGAGAGAGGACTGCAAATTTGCTAGGAATGGTACACACAGATGTATGTGGACCAATGTCTAAGCAAGCCATGGGTGGATTTTCATACTTCATTACTTTCATAGATGATAGATCTAGATTCGGATATGTGTTTGACGAAACACAAGTCCGATGCCTTTGAAAAGTTCAAAGAATATAAGTATGAAGTGGAGAAACAAACCAAACATAGTATTATAATTCTTCGATTAGATCGAGGTGGTGAATACTTTAATGGAGTGTTTCTAGATTATCTCAAAGTAAATGGTATAGTCTCTCAGTGGACTCCTCCAGATTGGTATCTGAAAGGAGAAATTGAACTTTGTTAGCATAGTTCGGTCCATGATGAGCTATGCAAATCTTCCAGTATTCCTATGGGGTTATGCATTGGAAACCTCAGCATATTTACTGAATAAGGTGCCTTCCAAAATCTGTTCCTCAAACTTCGTATGAGATATGGAAAGAATGGAAACCGAGTCTTAAACACGTTAAAATTTGGGGATGTCCAGCTTATATCAAGAAAGTTGACCCACATAAGCTGGAATATCGATCCGTAAAATGTAGTTTTGTGGGATATCCTAAAGAGACTTTAGGGTATTACTTTTGCACCGATCATCGGGTGTTTGTCTCCAGACATGCTACCTTCTTGGAAAAGGAGTTTATCCTTGAAGGAAACAGTGGGAGCAAAATTGAACTTGATGAAGTTCAAGAAGCACAAACTACTACGGATCAAGTGGAAACACCTGTTCTGACTGAACAACCTTTTGTGGAACAGCCCATTCATAGATCAGGGAGAGTGTCTCGCCAACCTGAGAGGTAATTTGGCCTTGTCATTGAGAATGACAATGAGTTGTCGATCATTGATGATGATGACCCTGTGACCTATAATGAGGCTATGAGTAGTGTTGACTCAGAGAAATGGCATAGTGCCATGAAATCCAGAATGGAATCTATGTATACGGTATACAAAAGATAGATTATAGCAGATGGCCAGGTGGAGACCTATAAGGCCAGGCTTGTGGCAAAAGAATTCAAACAAAGGCAATGGATTGACTTTGATGAAACCTTTTACCTGTAGCCCTGGTAAAATCAGTTCGGATTTTGCTTGCGATTGCTGCTTACTACGACTATGAGATCTGGCAAATAGCCAGATGGTTTTCTTTCTAAGAGAAATGAAAACCTAGTGTGTAAGCTGCTGCAAACCATATGTGGTTAAAGCAAGCTTCTCGAAAGATGGAACATACGTTTTGATGAGACAATCAAAAAGTTTGATTTTATCAAAAATGAAGATGAATCATGCGTCTACAAAAGGGTTAGTGGGAGCGCGGTAACATTTCTTGTATTGTATTGAATTAGAGTTGACACACATAACAACATAGCAGACCCACTCTCAAAGCTACTTTATGAAAGTCACTTTGATCGTCATAAAGACAAGATGGGTATTAGATATCAGAGTAATTGGCTTTAGTACAAGTGGGAGATTGAAAGGAATATGTCCTAAGTCCAATCATGTATGAGGATTTAGGAATAACTTTTATGTAATCTGTTTTGATTTCATTGATATTAATAAAAGACTTGTTTTGTTTTTATTACGGGCTTTATCTATTTAAGTGTTTAAATAAGATATACCATAGTTTAGAGTAAAGCTTTTTATGGATTATGATGAGATCATAATAGTGAGACCTAAAAGATGATAACTCTAAACTTAAATAGTTCCTGGTCATAGGATTACTAACTGGTAATTAATAATCCGCAAAGATCGGTACATACTATGTTTGCTTCATTATGAAAGATGTCTGTTCTCATAGACATTTGTGTGGTGACACTATAGCTAGTATGTAGGTGCTTATTATAGAATAAGTTCACTGAACATGACTCGCCCAGCTAAACAACTGATGGAGTTCACTCACGTGTCAGCAGTTGTTCACATAGTGATAGTTGTACAAGTATCATTAGACTTGAGGTCATCATAGTCATCTTGTGTACACTGAACTATGCTTTGGTTTAGTTCTTAGTCTCCAGGGACAATTATTAGGGCTCTACTAGGTATAGGAATTTGTACACGAAGATAGTGTATGATCAATAAAGGATCTACCCCTTCCAGTGAAGGAAGCGAATGTTCAAGGCTGATCCACTTATGCTAGTTCAGGAATCTCTGGCCAGAGTGAATGAAATTAGAAAGGAGTTTCTAATTTGCATAGAACTAAGCATAGTAAATGGTAAGCAAGTGATTGAATTAGATAGGCTTGACACAAGATCCATGCCTTGTATTTAATCGAGACATTGTAGGGTAGAAGGAGTTTATTGTACGGTAACTATTCACTGAATAGGTTCTTGGTATTCTAAGCAGTGAATTCATATTATCCGGATAGTCGCGATATGCTGAGAAGTATCCCTCACGATGTAGAATAAATGTAATTAATTAATTAATTAATCATATTTAATAAATTAGAGAATTTATATAAATAATGATAAAATAGTTTTATTATTATTTATTTCTACTACCGGCTTAATATTGAACCTACAGGGTCACACCATAAAAGAGAATGATTTAATGGTGGAGGAATTAATTAATAATGGCTGATAAAAATTTATTTATGAAATAAATAATTAATTGGCAAATTTAATAATTGATTAAATGAGATTTAATTGATTATAAATTAATTAAGAAAAGTTCTTAATATTATTAATTAAAGGATTTAATTTTTGGAAATTAAATCAAGAGAGAAAATTATTTCTAAAGTGTTTAGAAAAAGGATTAATCATTAAAAGGTGTTTTAATTATTAATGAGAATAATAAATGGGATAATAATAATATTATTTATGGGAAAATTTCAACTGAAAATTTTGCCTATAAATATACTATTATAGACCCTATTTTCATTCTAACCCCAAAACCCAAAAAGTTTGGAAAACCCAATTCTCTCCACCTCCTTCCTCCTCCTTAACATCGTTTTCTTGGTGGATACCGGTGGAGTGCTTCACACTTGAGGAGCAACTGCTAAGGATCTCTGATCGTTGTCTCCGAATTATTTTAAAGGTTAGATTCGATCCCTCGAATTTTTATTCATGATCTGTATGCTTTTATTTGGATTATATATGTGCGAAAGTGTTTTGCCATGCCTCCGCTGCGATTAAAATCCAACAACTTGTAGAATTTTCTGATTAAAGGTTAAATAGTCCTTGACAAAATGATTGACCTCGATAAATTATATTAGAGTAATGATTTTGAAAAGGTTACTCTTATATATTTTAAGCTTGGCACTTATGACGATTGCAATGACAATGTCATCCTTTTTAGCCTTCTTATAATTCTTATTAGTCTCCACAGTAAGTTGTCCCCAGACACTAACCTTGTGGGAGTATCTAAGATGGAATATATGTATAAGTAGAATCTTCTTCAATATAAAATCAAGATTTGAATGAGATTTAATATTTAGAGTGATAACTAACCTTCCATCAGTAATTCGAAATTTCACGATATCTCTCTTTCCCAACTTGGTATTTATCAGTATCACAGGCTCAAAATCCTCCACTACACCAATGATATCTGCATAAATGTAAAGAATTTAGCACAAAAATAAGAATAACACACAAAAAAAGTTAAAAATACTATGCAAGAAATCTTCGTATTATGACCTGTAGCAAATTCTGGGCTTTCAGCATTTTCATATCCGGATGCAATACTAAACTGTTCACCAAGGTCAACAAATTCAAATTTGTGTCTCGGTATCATAAAGTCATCGCCTACTAACTTCTGAACTGACGTAGAATTAGAAAAATTTATAAGATATATCAAGGTGATAGGCTTCATTGTTCCCTTTGCCTCTCTTGTATATAAATTGGTTATACTGTAAACATCCCCTTCAACAATATCTTTGCCAACGGATCTCCAATTATCAGCATATATAAAAGCATGCATATGAAAGTTCTATAATAAATAAATTTCTTTAGATTTCTACTTAAACTAATGTATAATGGCAGCAAATAAACAATTAGTGAAAATTTAAATAACTAACATCATCATCAAGCAAAAGCAAGTTGTATCCTTTCAGACCATCTTTTCCTTCTATGGATGTAGTTGCGGACGGCCACATTCAGGTTATACGGATCTTGATCTTCCATGTAGTACGTGATGAATCAATGGAGGACAGATTGTCATACATCTTTTCTTCAAATCTACAGAAAAGACTGTCAAATGATGAGATGTACATTATTTCTATATGAAATAGCATGTTTAACAAAGATCAAACGTTAGAACAATGAAAATCTTATAGAATAAACAACAAAACTCGAAGAAAAATGACATGAAAGAAAGCTGTTTAAATTGAAGTGTGGTATATGAAAATGATAATAGCTGCTCATATATTTATAATTAGGTTCTTATAAATCAAAACCCAAAAAATCCGCTATGTAATAAACATGATAGAAGTGATAATTGATTGCAGCTGATATTTACAATCAATTTATATCCAAATGACAGATATTTTGTAATTTCATTATTACAAATAGAAAATCAAATAGGATATTATAAGTATGTTGTTAATAATAATTGATTTCTTGTTTAACTAATAATTAAAATACATATGAAAGGAATAATATTATTTTACATATTAATTCTATAAAATATTTATATGAATCATGGTACATATTGATATATCAGTTACCATACTTAAATTTTTGTAGTACCATAAATATTATATGTCCAAGAAATAAAACTTATTAAATATCCAATATACAAACTGATTATTATATATTATATATACAAATAGAATTAGAAATTATTTTAGAATTCAGTGGATATATTTTTTATTAAGATATATAATTATAATAATTGTAAGTAAGTATTAATTGGACCAATTTTTTTTTAAAAATATCATTACTTTTTATATTGTGTGAACCAATGAAGATTCCTAGAATCCTGGTTACATTCAAATTATACAAAATTAAATTGCAGGAATATTGGATGATGTAAATTTCAATTTATAAGTAATAATATATTTTAAAAATATATCCTTTATTTTTTCTTTTTTATCGAGCCTACTATATATATGTGTGTGTAAATAGTTGATTTTAAAATATGCGAAATGAAAAAAAATATGAAATTTTTACAATTTCATTACATTAACATAAATATATGTTAATATTTTTGCAACATAAATTAATGTTTTTGAAACATATAAAATAACGTAAATTTTTGTGAAATCAAATGGTCATTTTCTGTCGATTGGCTTAATCTCTATCTTCGAATTAATATATGTTCTACAAACGTGGGAAACATTAAATTTTTAAAAATGATAATATCACACAAATTATTGTTATACACCTAGAAAGTGGCGAATTTCACATAAATTATTGTTAAACAATAAATAGTGAATTGATTTTAAAATTATTAAAAATAAAACATTCAGACAAATGCATAGTGAAATAGTAGTTATTTACATGTCCGCCTAAGTATGAATTTATTATTAAAGATATATCATAAATTAAATTCTGAAAAATGCATTTGATTACATAAATTTTAATTACCTTTCAATTTTGTATGCCATTTACTGATTGTTTAATAAATTCACCATGGATAAACTATTGCCATTTTTTATAAAATATATTGTACATAAAATTTAGGCTTTTTATAAATTGATTAATTTAAAATCATCATCATATTCTTTAAAAACACATCACAGAATACAGATATCATGATTGTTCAAATTAGTAAAACTAAATATAAATGAAAATTACCATTTGGGCAGATAAAAATTGGGTAATTATTTAGTTATTTATGATTAAAACTAAAAATATACATTGCACAACAGTTACTTCTATCTCATATATGTTTCCTTACATGCACTATATCACAGTACAATTTACATAAACTGAAACAAACTATATACATGAAATTTACATAAACTGAAAGTTTTTTTATGCTTGAACAACCTGACCATCGATTGCTCATTCGGGATCATCACCCTCAACGTCTTGAAATCTTGCTTGCTCTGGCCCAATACCTAAATCTATGTTTAGGAAATATTGTATATCTGCAACAGGCCTATCAAATGTTTGAAGGTCATGTGAATTTTGTCTACCAAGTGTTTCCAAACGACACGCAACTGCATTCTTATGAGGGTGAACCAAATTAAGTTCATAAAGAATATTATTATCATTAAGCCTTGAAAGAATAAGTCTGAATATCTGTCTAGTATATGGTGTAATTCCTTCTTCTTTGTGATATTTGCATTCACGATATGCTTGTATATTATCGGTTTCGATGAAAACACGCTCGTATGAATCCTGGAATGCACGGCGCATGCCTAGTCCCATAACTGTGAATTCAGATTTGTAAGGCCTGTAATTATGCCGTAAGTCAGTTTGAGAAGATGATCTCCTGCATCTCTTACAACAACACCAATACCATTTCTATTATGGCCTTCGGGAATATTTTGAATAAATTCACTATGCACATTGATCTTCACCCAACCATTAGGAGGAAATTGCCATATACGCTCAACATGTTCCATTATCGTTAGATGTATAAAATAGTTGTTGACTATATATGATTATAAAATAAAGATATCACAAATGGTAAAAAGATTTCTGGAATTTATATATAAACAAAAGAGTTGAACAGATGTGTCTTTTGCAAAAAGTTGTAGAGATATGTCTTTTGCAAAAAGCTGTAGAAAATAAATAAAAGAGTTGAAGAGATGTGTCTTTTGTAAAAAGTTGTAGAGATGTGTCTTTTGCAAAAAGCTGTAAAATTTTAAATAACTAAACTATTGGAACAGTTTAGACTGCAAGGTTGTATAAAGATTTGTTTAAAAGATTATTTATTTCATAGACATATTTGAAAATACGCAGAAAACCAAAAATTTATTTACTTAAGATGAACTTCAAAAAAATCCATGAGTTTATTTGAAAATTTCCAATTGGTTGATCTTTTGTTCCTGTAATTGTACCATATTCATTTTTCTTATAAAATACAAAGATCAATTAAGCATTTCAGTAAACCATTTACAAATTTTAATTGTTTATTTAAATTAAAAGACATTAGTTTGTACACTTACAGGTCAATTGTTAGAAGAAGAGTTAGTTGATGATAAACTCCCAGAATCAGAATATGCATTAGTTTCAGTAAAATTTTGCTCTTGATCTGAAAATTGCCATCATTAATCTCTATTTGAGAGTAACCTTTTTTCCAACAATCTTTCTTATGCATTCTGGATATAGAATATAAGTTTCATACTGCAAGCCCAAAAATAATTAAATCCATCACTACACGGAATTATTTCATCTACTATTAATCTAATACTTAATAACTACTTTTATAAAAATTAAAGAAGCACACCAGTTTGTACTCAGAAAGAAGTTCAGTGGCTGTCTTATGCAGTAAATGTTGGGCTGCACGATTCATGAGGATGAAGTTATATGCCGCTGATTCATCCTCTGCTACTACTATAATCCTATACCTACAAACAATGATATAACATTTGTCATATCTATGTAATTAATAGGTAATTTGTAGGACTTAGAAAAAATGGGAATAGTAAAAAAATAAACACTTTATCTTGTCAGCAAGCTCAATCTCTTCATTGTCGCAATTTACATAGCTGTTATACCACCAGTTTGCAATCTCTTCCACATCTGTAATCTTCAGAGCACATAGGAAAGTTTTCTGCATCGTTCAAATATTAGGATTAAACATAATAATATATCTTCTACATTCTTTGGTGCCTATTTTAAATAAAAGATAAAAAAGCAAAACCTTGACATCATCAATATTTGTCTTTAACCCCAGTTCATGCAATGTGACAAACTGTAACTAAGGAGTTGGGTTCACAATTATTGGTTCAATTTCGATCAGTGGAACATGACTCACAAATTTAGTTGTATGTTTAACAATCTGGTGAGGAATGTAGCCTTCATTCTCAAGTCTGCAGTGAATGCACTAACTTCAGTTCTTTGTGATCATACATATAATTATGAGCATCTGGTTAAAATATGACATAAAATATGACTCAATTATTACAGTCAAGAAACTTCAAACCTTAGTATAATTAATCTGCCATAATGTAAGAAGGTCGGTATATTTCATTGCAAAGTACAAAGAAAATTATACCTCTGGCGCATTGAGTGAACTAAATCGTTATCCAGATTGAAATACACTTTTGATGGTGGTAGCATACTGAATTTGACAGTGTCTGCAAAGATAATTTTTAAAAGATGTATATAGTACAACATTGTATATTGGTAATTTCAGAAACAATGGATAGGCATAATGTGTTTGACATTTTTTTGAGATCATAGAGCTTACTCCTGAAAATCTTCATCTTAGTATTTGTTACAATTGCTATAATTGGTTCCTCCATAACTTGGCCATACAATCTGTCAATATCCTTCACCATATCAGCCCAAACACTAACCATATATGAATACATGTATTAAATCCGATGTAAACAGTCATACTTTTAACCTACTATTTTCCCAGATAGAGAATTAGGATAGTCACATATTTTTAATGTACCTCCCATCAGTGATTCTGAACTTGACAATATCTTTGTCACCATAGATTTTTTTGATTGACTTTACTCTTTCAAAATCCTCAATAACACCAATGATAACTACCAAAATTAATTTTAAATTTAGTACATATACAGTAAATTACAGTAGAATTAATACATATCAATTAAATTTAGGAAATATAAATGAGATAGCTTTATTGACCTGTTGAGAAAGGTGGAATGTGATTATCTCCATGTTCAGATGCAGCACAAAACAAATTGTTCATATTACCTATCTCAAACTTATGAAGAGGTATCATAAAATCGTCGACATCAATTTTCTCAATGGTTGTGAGTTGTGAAAACTGTATCATAATTCTTGAATGTGTAGGCCTTAAAGATCTAAGAGATTCCTGTTCATGAAAATTCGCTATAACATACACGCGTCCTTCAACTAAAATACTGGAAATTGCTTTCCAGTCCTTAGAATACACGAATGCTGGTACATGACTGTCCTGTTAAGAAAATATCAAAATACTGATGGGCATCATTGGTTGTTAATAACAACAATATATGGATGTCTGAGTATACATAGGTATAAAAACTTACATGAGCATCAAACAATATAAGATTGTATGCCTTCAACGTATCAGTTGATGATAGTGATGACCACATTCCCATTACTCGTACTTTCACTCTCCAAGCAGTTGATGAAGTGTTAAGAGCAGATAATTGATGAAACATGTTTTGGCTATGGTTCAATAAGTCCTAGAAAATAATTATAAATTGTATATTAATGGACACATAAAACTAAACATCTGTTACAGAGTGAAAGAATGACTTACTGAAAGAAATAAGTTGTTTCGGTGAGATCAGTGTACAACATTGTGTATATCTCTAGCGATATTTTTATTAGTAAAAATCTGTCAAGGAAAATATTATATGAGATATGTTTCATAATAATGTTAATGATGGAGAGATTTGGTTTGACGGATCTTTGTGTTTATCAATCATATACAAAAATATTGTATAATATTTTCAAATCTAGATTTGTTTTACATTAAATTTATGTTGTCTATTATTGCAATCAATTACAATGTCCAAAATTGATATACCATGACCTCTTAATATTATTTTACCATTTTTAGCTCCATGTGCTTGGCCTCTAAATACCTTGATTTACTCTAAAAAATATAGTTTACATGATTATCAGTCTAAATACATAAAGTCGTGTAATTGGAATTCATTGCAATATTTTTGATAAAAATTGTAGGTGTTTCTATATTAAAATAAATTTGTAAAATTTTTGTCTTCAGCTAACTCATTGTAAAAATAGAATTATGTGAAATATAATTTTCTTTGTGTTAATATAAGAAATATATGAAATATAAATAGACTCCTGAGATGGATATATAAATATAATTTTCATTGTGGTAAGAGGATATACACATGTAAATGATTATGATCAATAAAAATAGGATAAGATAACTGAAAAACATAATTTGTAAATCACTCTACATTACATGGAATCAATATACCAATTATGTTATATTGAAACATGAAGATTATAAAACACTTCGTCAAATACTACACTAGCAGTAAAATTATATGTCTTCCCGTTATCACCTTCTATTAAAATATGCAACCCACTTGGAGAAGTGACTCTTGAAACGACAACATACAACTATCAGTGAGAAAATACAGGTCTTGGAAAGAAAAGCCTAATGGTCTGAAGTGATTGACCTTGGATTTTGTTTATTATCAGTGCAAAACAAATTTGCAGAGGGAATTGAATTCTCTTGAAAATAAAAGGAAGTATGTATCAGTCGGTTCCATCTCGATCCTTGGTATTATAACCTTTGCATGCATGAGATCCTGTTAATAGTTGGCACTCCACACTGTTCTTCAAACATTTTGTCAAAACCATTCGTGTACCATTCCACAAACCCAATATCTGGTTAAGATTCCTCATCAACATGACTACAGCTCCTACCTTTAATTTCAAATCATGCTTCGGAATGGAAGGCATATTAATTGAACTGAGATACTCAATTGGGAAAGAAGATTCATAGTCATTATCATCATTTCATGTCTCAGTATCAATAGAATCTTGGGTAAGGTAAGAATGCGTCATACCAGGAATTAGATTTAAAACATGAGAATTTACTCCATCAACAATTGTATTTGTCGGTGTGAGGATGGCTCTTTCCTTGAGATATGATTCAATAGTGTAGTTTTTGGTAAAATATGGATAGGTGAAATCAACAATATCTTTCACTGTGTTGGTTTTCTTCTCCACCAAATATTTCCTTGGAATGATGATTTCTGGATCCTTATAAATGTTCTCTGGATGTATATTCTACACCATGTCGTCGTCAACATCAAGAACCCATTTTGCAAATTCTGCAATTTTCTAGTTCTCTTTAGGATTCCTACCACATCCTAGACGCATACTCTGGTGGAGCACAAAAACTTTGCAATGGTTCCAGAGGCTTGACTGGTTAACAGAAGATTGCACAACTTCTGTTCTAGAAGCCTTTGGAATAACCGGCAAGATTTGCCAATTATCGCCTCCAAAAACAACCGTTATTTCGCCAAATGGAATATTCTTATTTCTAGGATGAACTGATGCCATTATATCTCGAAAGCAGCGATCAACAGATTCAAAAGCATGGCGATGCTACATTGGAGCTTCGTCCCATATTACTAAACTGGTATTCTTTATTAATTCAGCAATGTCAGATCCGTGCTTAATACCTGCCACAGATTATCGATCCAATTTTAGCGGGATGTGAAATCGAGAGTGAGATGTTCTACCACCTGGAAGCAGTGTTGCAGCTATGCCAGATGATGCTACTGGAAGTACTATTTTGCCTTCACTGCACAAATGATAGCAAAATGTTTTCCATAGAAATATTTTTCCACATCCGCCACTGCCATATACAAAAAAGAGACCTCCTTCTCCTTTATTGACAGCTTTTAATACTGAATTGTACACCTCTAGTTTCTCACTATTTAAACTCTAAAAGTTTTTGGAATGCTCTTCAAATTGTTGAATCTTGTCATATCCGGTCTCCTCTTCAATTAGCCGGTTAGTCATACTGTGCATGTAGATATCTTTAGGATATGGCATATTTGGAAAATCTTTTAGAGACTTGCGAACACCATTTAACAGCTTTTCTACCTCTTTCATGTTATCACCAAATACTCCAGTTATGCATATGTTGAAGTTAATTATTTTAAAAAAAATGTAAAGATAAACTATATGTGAATAATTATATTTGAAAAGTACCTGCAAGTGTATAGTTCTCCAAATCAGCGTCAAAAAGTTTGAGCTCCACATTACCAGACTTCTTCCGTTTGTTGTACAAAATGTCATCAGACAAAAATTTCCAGTTATCGGTCCATAATTTAAGAGGATCGCTGCTGGACAGTTGGTCAATATATGAACAAACATTGAACGAAGCTGAAAAGGCATGCCATATTCTGTATTTTTTCGAAGTGTAGATTGCCATTGATTATCATCCTTAAGGAGACCAAGTACCTCACATGCTTCTTTATATGTGTTATATGTTCGACCATTAATAATTCTCAAATCACGAAAATAAGTTGCACCTTTAATGCGTAAAAGAAGCATTCTCAAAAAAATGTATCTCCTTGTGATGCATGAACTTCTGTTAACCTTCCGGTGATAATTCCTCTTTCACGTTATTTCCACTTAAACTGCCCAGGTATACAAGTACAACCTCGTGGGAACTCCTGGAAAGTGTAATCCCAAGCACCGGGAATAGTTTTATTGGCCATAAATCATGCTTCTAACTTACTTTTCCTGTTTGATACCTTATTTGCTACTTCTTACAAAGTGTCATTAACATTGAAGGTAACATTTTTTCCTCCTTCTACATGGACGGGCAAACGCTCAACGAAAGGATAATGATAATGAATATCATTTCCTAATAATCTCCAGGCAGCTTCGGATGTACAAACATAACGTCCATCCAGAAAATATCTCACTTTATTAATAGTTTTACCCTTTTATGAATTTAAAGGCAATCCTTTTTTCCTCCGTATCATCATTGTAGCTTTTTCATGTCCCTTCAAACAATACTTGAATAGATATTTCAAAGAGCGAGAATTGTTGCAGATTTCCAAGTTCATATGACACTGAAAGCGTAGTAACAGATCACGATTATAAGGTACAACAAATTGATTGTCCAGTTTTTGCTTGTTCTTCTCAACAGTGTTGTCCATCCTTCTCCTCCGATAAACAGGAAATCCACAGTCATCAAAGAATGTGTGTCCATTGTACCTATGTGTAAAATTGGTTTAAACACAAATATAATTAGGTCTCCTTTTATATTTACCATGATGATGATATTTTTTTTCAAAAACCTTTGAGAAATTCATTGCAAATACATAAAAGTATGTCCACATGGCCATGTATCATGTAATTGATTTAAATATACCTCTTTGGAAAATGACGACCGCATTTTTCATCCGACATACACGGAGAATACGAAAAATCCTGTCCACATGGCCCATGTATCATGTAATTTTTAACAGCATTATACCTGGTCGAATCAGTTTCCGTATGCGGGATTTCAGCACACACCAAATCATCAATCTGCTCTATCGTATTAGGACGATCATCAGAATGTAGCCAAATTAACATGGGAGCGTGAGGTAATCCTCTTTTCTGGAACTCAATCACATACATAACTGTTATAAAAATTTCATAAATTAGTAGAGGATATAGTGTAAAATCAACTATTAAAGGTTGTTTTGTAAAAGCGTAAAAATACTCACGTCCGGTGCATCTTCCAAAGTAATTTTGATTTTTTATTAAATCATCCAATTGATCTAGCTTCATTTTAAAAACACGGGAAACCACATCCGGAGCATCTGCAACATTAACGCCAGGCATATACTGGAGCATACTCTGAATTTCTGGCCATTTAGTGTCGCAGGTCATTGTCAAGAAGAATGATGAATGACCAATACTACGATCTATATCAAGAGAGTACTTAAAATACTGGGACATATATCTCCGAGAACCTGTGAATGTAGCATGTAAAATTATATTCTTCTCCTGACATGTTGTATCAGAATCAGCTTTTCTCAAGGAGTCACATATGGAATTGTATAGATCATATTGAATAGTTTTTTGGTTCTGTTTAATCCATTCCAGGCGGTACTGTTCAACTGCGGTGAATGCATCAACAATATATTGTTTCCATAAACGACCACTCAAGTGATGAGTTAATCCTACAGAATAAATTTTAAAATCTTATTAATACCAATCTACAATCTGTATATAGGTATCTTCAATTTACAATCCTATATGAAAGTATAATAAAATTGACAATTTTTTATAACGTTTATAACATTATGTAATACCTTCAGTTAGTCTGATCATAAGTTTGTAGGCATAATATTCCCACATTGAAACAAAACATCTCTGTTTTGATTCCTCTCCATCATCATCACCTTTAATAATTCTGGGAGGTGGACCACCATTTTTTCCCATTAATGGAATTTTTAAGTGGAATCCTTAATCGCCATGAGGAAAAAGTAAAGGATACTATAAAGGCATGAAATGTGCAGTAGTCTCGAAAATCCTCTAAAGCTGTTTAGTTTTTGTGTGGACAACAATATTCTGGGTTTCGCATGAGTCTTTTAGGTCACCAACAATCAAAGCACCAACCTCGTTAGAAGGTCCAACATTATTAGATCTACCATCTGCTGCTTTATATGAAACTAATTCCATCTGAACTTCCCCAGTTTAATTGTTTTTGAACCGGTCTCTAGCCATACGAAAGCTATTAACCAATCGATTATTCTCATCAAACATAAAAAAAAGACCTTTTAAAATGTCCGAATCTGTAGAATCACTACTAGGAACCGCTCGCTTTCTATTTTCTATTTCATTCTTAGTATCATATACGTACAACTGACAAAACTTTGGAGATTCACCAAGCGTCGAGAATATGCTTCCAATCAAATGATAATTTTGACCACAGAGCTTGAAAATGTAAGGAGCTTCTCCTCTATTTATACTATTGTCAATTTTACCTCCAATTGATGTAAAATCAAACAGTGAGTTGTATATTCGGATCTTTATTTTATAATGCTGAGTTTTCTTTCCACCAGATAACAATTTAGCTAAAAACGGAGGAGTAGGTTTCTCCGGTGGTAACTGGAACTGCCCATTCCGATAACAAATAGAAAAAGTTGGTGATGCATGCTTATTTGATTTGTTATTCCGTTCATTATTCCACATGACGGCTTTACAGTATGGACAAAGTATGTCGGGCTTTCCAAGATCCATATATCCTTGTCATAGGTCTGTCAAAGATGATTAAAAAATACAATATAAAGGAATCAACATATTACATTCAATGCAGTTACAAAATCAGTTTCGCATCACACCGTTAGTGTGAAGATCAAATTCTTCGTCAAAATCATATCCTCCGAATTCCATTGGAATTTCTGTTTTTTATTAATGGTAATGATCAGATATATGAAATTTAATTAAATTGACAATTGTATCAATGTATCACGTTTGTTATCTGTTTACCTTCAAAATGATCCTCCACCTCCACATTATCAAAAAATCAAGATAATTGCGATCTTTTAGGTTCTGCATTATTTTAAAAGGTCTTTTTGATCTTGACAGAGATGGGCAGGTGTTATCTGCATTCCATTGATTTTGACAATAACATATTTAGTTCCATATTGAATAAATTTTATGCTTTCGTGAGACGATGTACCTGGATTTATAGAAGCTGTAATTGTAGATGCCGAAAGTTGGAAATTAATCCTATTATATCCCAGTTATTGTGTGCATTTTAGAACTTGTTTAGGTATATCTGTAGATTTTGGTATATCTACAATTATTTAGGAAACCATAAGTATTCGGAAGTCACCATACAATTTAACAATCCACCGTATTGACTGAATTTTACTTGGATTGTTAGAACGCGTTATTGCAGAAGTTGGAAGTTTAAAAATAATCTTACGTTGTCCCATATGTGTCGTGGATTTTGGAGTTGGAACTTGTTCCTTCCTAAATTTCGGTAAATCTGTAAATTGAAATGATTACTTCAGAGAGGATTAAATTCCGGTAAATCAGCACCTTAAAACTAACAAATTTTTATAGGATAAAATTGTTAAACCTGGCAAGTTCACGTTCTGTAAACTCCTTGATGAAGGAGTGACTCCACTTACAAATTGACCCATACATGATAATTTGCCTGCATGTTCAAGATGCTTTCAAATAATATCATAATTCAAAATATAGGAAATTAAATGAATAACATTTGTAAACACAGACCATCTCCATATGAGGAATTAACTGATTTAAATGCAGCAAAATTTATAGGAGTATATGTGGTACCACACAATGGTGACAGTGTAAATCTACCTGGACCTGTAATTTTTTAGTTTCAAATTAGTTGTTGCGTTACTATACCACAAACAATTCTTAAATGTAAGTTTGCAACATCAGTAAATGCAAATAATTACCAAGTTTCGATGTGGGTGGTGTTTGAAAATTATTAGATGAGGCACTGGAAGATCTACATCACTCATTGTCAATTAAGTTACCCATTGGATTTGGAGGTAATCCTTCAAATGTATGTGGGACATGATTTATGTTGGATCCATGTCAGAAATCATTAAGATTCAATGTTGACAGTGGAACTCGTTTCTGTGCTGCAGGAAAAATTAAAATAATTTTATCATGTGAACATGACACTTTGAATAGAAATAAACAATTTAACAAATTGTTACTTTTAATACACGTACACTGATTCACTATTGTAGAAACCTTGTTAGTATTGTTCACTACTGGTTTTTGAGTAGTATGGGCAATTGCAAATTTATCAATAGGATTCATGGGTATTCGTTTTGTTCTTGCAACAATTTAAGAATAATTTAGTAATATAATTGGAGAACACGACATGACAAATTTGTCTATGGATTTCTACCGTGCTTCGTTGTATCTGATGTAACATCAAATCTTGTGCTTTTGACCACTGAACTTTGTTGTTTTGATTTCAAAAGTTGTGTGCATGTCTAGTTGTTTAGTATTTCGGACACTAAACATGACATACAATTAATCATATCATAAATTAATAATCTGAAACAACACAGAAAAAATAAATAAAAACACAAACCATGCTTTGGCGTTTCAGTATTGTCAAAAGATTGCCTATCATTAATGTGTGCATTTTTATTCGCAAAACCGGATGAACCTGGTTCATGCAAAAGTAACAATTTTTGGATATATTTGAATACAAAACGTGATTTAATCATCTGAAATAAAATAGTAAAAAAGTAATATAAACACCTTACCATGCTTTGGAATTTCAGTAATGTCAGAAGATTGGCTAGTATTAATGTGTGCATTTTCATCTGCAAAACCTGATGAACCTGGTACGGCCAAAAAATAAACGATTCTTTGCTATATGACATCCAATAAACTGAGCACATAATACTAATTTGGAAAAATAAAAACAAATATTGCAAGGCATACATACCTCTCATTTAATATTCCGTATAATGAGAATTATTACTCGTAAACAGACTTCATTTTGAAAGAGAAGATAGTTGTTTTGTTGTATGTTTCAATCGTCACTTGTTACCTGTTGTTAAGATTTAGATCAACAAATAAACATGTTGTACAGAGATATAATCTATGATTAACATGAACATGATATGTATAATTTAACATGAACATGCTCTGTATAATAAAAATATCAGAATACTCATATTACCAGGTTCCAATGAAGGTGAAGACAGTGGCAAGGCTGTAGGTGACTGTTTGGAAGCTGTAATTCATGAAAGAAAGGAATGAGAAAATGTAATGTACATAGCCGATGAAGGAGGACGAATTGCTAACCTGAATGATTTCCTGGTGTTCGATATTTGGGTTCTTCATCCATTGGTTCTTTCATCATTAATCTTCAGGTAATAGAATGATCTATATGAAAATCATCGAGCCAAACAAAGTAATGAAGAACTTTGCAGTCCTTCGGCAGCCATCAATGGTGAATGAAACCAAGAAGGTGAGGAGACAGTCAATCTGCAAAAATTATGTGCTTGAATTGTGGATCAGTTTTGAAAATTGAAAATTTGTTACAATTGGTTAGGTATAGATTTAATTTTTACCCATGAATTTGATTTTTACCCATGGATAGTCCATAACCCGATCCGTTAACCCATTTTAGATGCTTCATTTACATATATGTCCATATTTTTAAAAAAGTTAAGTAGTAGATTTTAATTATTTCGGGTACAAAGGTAATTTCATGGACTTCTTCACTAGCAGGAATTAATAATAGTTGATATGGTCCCTATTATTGTTGTGGTAAATAGGACCTAGGCTGATTTAGAAAAGATAGGGCCCTAGCTTGAACCATTTTGAAAAATTCAGGACATTACGTAATCTAATTAAATAAGTGAATCCTTTCAATTTACTTAAATTCATAAATATTTCTTTAAGTTATTTTAAGTATTAAAAAGATGAAAATAAATTATTATTGTGAGAATTGTATATGTTATAAAATTTTAAATAATATATCTCAATAAGTTAATAAATTATTAATATATCGATAAATTAATAAATTATTAATTTATCGCTATATTAATATTTCGATTAATTAATAATTTTTCATAGTCCTAACGGTATTAATTTATCAAGGTTTTACTGTATGTATAAGAATATAATCTCATGATTACGTTGCCATGCAATATTGTTAAAATATTATATAGACATATAGAGCTTAGTCCGCGGAAATGCCATGTTATTGATACATGATGAATGCATTGCAGTTTAATCCTATAACTAAAATTACTAACTATTAGTTTCAAAAACCAAGATCTTTTAGTCTACGCTATAATTGATTAATGCAGAACACTTCCGTTATATACAAACACATTACAGATTTTTTTGAACTTTGTATTTCCCAAACAATGCAACAAGAATTACAGAAGGGGGGTTGAATGTAATTTTGGCTTACTTTTTTGATTTTAAGAATGTTCTTACTCAATATATAACAGTGTTTGATTTTGCAAAAAGGTGCAGAATGATTGTAGAATAGAAATCAAAATACAAAGTAATAAAACACAAAGCTTTTAAACTTTCTAGTGCATTTGAACTTATCCGACAGAGATATATATAAAGTTGAGAAATTTGTGATGCTTGAATAGCACACAGCTGCTTACAAGAGAATTTACAGAATTACAAAGAGATTCTTAACATATACAACTTTTTCTATCTCTCTGAAAATTATGCTTACTCAGTTAGTTTTTTTTTCTACTTGCTACACTTGGTTTATATATATTACCAAGTTACATGATAGTAAGACAAGATAATAAGACAAATAATATCTAGTCTAACTTCATGCTGCTACATTACTCTATCCAGCATCTTTGAATATCTTCATAATTACATGGAAATGGTAATGCTTCTTTGGTCTCTAAATCCTGCAATTAGGCTTCCACATTCAATTTGCAAACAACCGATGCATGTGACTGTGTTGTCAATGTAAACTGCTATTTTGAATATCATCATCCGACGGGACTCTGTTGGTCATCCGTCAGGAGCCTTGTTGATTATCTGTCGGGAGTCTTTCTAGATCATCCGCCGGGAGTCTTTCTGTCACTTGACTCTATTTCACTTATACAGAATTACAAGACATCTTATATTTACAATTAGCCAACCTATTCTGCATATCAATCTAGTAGTCAACATGAATTAAAAAATCCTATATCATTATCTAGAACATTGTTGTTTACAGAAATGTGTTACAAGACTTATTGTTACATAAGCTACACTTTCGATGGATGTTCAGTTGATATTCGTCGGAAATATAAATTTCATCCATCGGGACTTCATTAGAACATCTGTCGAGAGCTACAAAAACAATAAGTTAAATATACTAAGGTGTTTTGTTCAACTTATCATCAAGTTCACAACATATTCCTAACAAACTTCTTATATATATAAGCATTATATTGCTATCTTATTGATAGTTGATTAATGTCTTATAGTTTACCTATTAGAGTCTAAATACTAAATTTTTTTGCAGATAATCTATTTGTAGTTATACTGTAATGAAATACTTTATTGAATCCTTTTGAGAATCTGGTAACAGAGTACAAAATCTTAGTAGGGCGGGATATAAAACACTTAAAGTCAGAAACAGTAAAAATAGTCTCATCATCAATTGTTTAATAAACAAAATATTTTTGAGGCAAATAATTTAAGAACATATATTTTAATCTGATATACTATTAGCTTATTGATACATGATGAACATATATCTTGGTCCGATATACTGTTAGCTTATTGATACATGATAAATATACTATATGTCAAGCCTTTTTACCCGCCAACTAAATTATAACTACCTAAAAAAGTAAAGATTTAATGAAACACTTTGTAGAACCCATCACATGAATTGAAAACACATGGCAGAATCTGCTTTGCTATTTTATAAGTATAATCGCTAGAGTGCTATAAACAAATAACCATATATTTTTAGACCATGGTTAATATAGTATTTTTTTTATGCAACAATTCACAGAATACTTCGAATAAACTTTAAACACATAACGGAATTCTTTGGCTATTTTATACGTGGAACCGCTAGCCTGATCTTTTATATATACTTGATGAATGTCTTACAGTTTACTTTAAACTCTAGTAGTTATACTAGATTCTACTACTAAAAACTACTCGATACATGATGAATTCAGTATAGTTGGCTCTATAGTTTCACCATGTATCAAACTTTTTTACATGCTCATTATAGTCTTTACTACTAAAAAATACGGTGAAAACCTAGTTGTTATGGGTATATCGTGAGTCTATAATTGAATGTATAATGAAACACTTTGTAGAAACTGTCAAATGAATTGAAATCACATAGCAAAATATGTCATGCTATTTTAATAAGTATAACCGCTAGAGTGCTGTTAGGTAATGAATATAAAATAGAGGGGGATGGGGTGAATGTGTTTTGAATATTTTTAAGGCTTTTTAAATATTTGCTACTTGGTTAACAAAACATATTAGAAATGTAGTAAAATTATGTTAGCTGGAATAAAACAGTGCACATAATATTTCAAAACTCCCATAATTTTGTATTAAAATCAAGCTAGTGTTTTGCTACAAATCCTGGGTTCTTTTCTAAGTAAAGAACTCAGCTTCTTCCTTTGAGAGAGTTGCAAGAAAAATTAGATCTATTTGATACCAACTAAAACAAAGGACAAGTATTTACTTTATAGATTAGTAAACACAGGTTTACACAACATGCAATAAGGTGTACTAAACCATACTTTAAGTTATCTCTAAAGCTTTCCATTTCTGGCTTAGTGTATCATTGCAAATCATGTAGGTCTGTGACTTTCCTTTGTCAGTTAATCTTGGATTTTGATTTTGTACTCTTTAAACTGCTTTTGTAGACTTTTCAATCTAAGTGATTAGATCGTTTGGTGATTGATAATCTTGAATATTTAACTTATTTTCATTCCGTACTTGAGGTTCATATTGAGATCTCCAGTTTGGTGTATAGAGAACTGACATCTCGATAAGTATAATGGCTTATCGAGATCTCTTAGTTCTCTATAAGTGTCTTTTACTTGTCGAGGTCTCTTAGTTCTCCATACGTAAATTTGGCTTGTCGAGGTCTCCAAAACTCTGCATGTAGAAATGACTTGTCGATATCTCTGAGATCTCTATAAGCATTTTGACTTGTCGATATCTATGAGATCTCTATTGAGAAAATTGACTTGTCAATATCTCCAATCTTTATATCTTCATTTTAACTTGTCGATATCTCCGAGTTCTTTAAATGCAAAATGACTTGTCGATATCTTCAATCTTCATATCTTCATTTGACTTGTCAATATCTCTGGGACTTCTCTATAAGCCAATTTGGACTTCTCGATAAGTCATTCTATAGTTCTCGAATGATTTCTCTATATGACTTGATCTGTGACTTGTCGATATCTTGACTTAGAATATTTTGCATAAATCAGATTTATTCAACTCCAAGCTTCTGTATCATTTCTCTGAGGCATGATCTGTCTTGATCTTCTTCCAGAGTTTATTCCTTAGGCTTGAACTATTTACAAGAAAATACTTCAGTATGATCTTTTAACCATTTTATAGACTCAAGTAATACAATACATAATATAAATTTAATTACCAATATAACTGAATCTTAGGGCTGTCAGTTTGACTTAGTTTTTTATAGACATGCATGTCCTTCACAACAATCTCCCCCAATTTGTGAGAAGATTACTTATCACAAATTCATGACTGGTAGCAAGACTAACTCCAAGTTAAAATAAAACAATAAGGATTACATTAAAATTGATAGAATTACAGGCACAACATTTATACATTGAGTGAATACATGAGATTGATAAGTACATTCATTACATGAAATCCTCATAGCCTGGCTCCTTACTAATAAGGTCCTTAAGATTTACTAGCACTTGAAGTTCCTCCTCTTAGAGCTTTCATAAGCTTGAGCCACTCATCCAATGAATAACCATTCAAGTACCCAGCTCTAAATCTTGAGAATCTGCCAACCTTTATTTCAGAAAGTGTCCATCCTTAGAAATTTTGCTCAACCCCTTTGCCTTGAGCTCATTTGATCTTCGTTCAAGTCTTTCAATTTCTTCTACATATTTTCTATCTTTTTCATCCTTTTCAGCCTTTGCTTTTGCATTTATTTCATCCCTTTCTCTCACCCATACACACAACACAGCCTTCCAACCCCTTGTTATTGTGTCCTTATCCTTCATCAAGCTAATCACTCTTTTTAATTCTATGGTTGAAAGTGTATCCATTAAGTTACTTCCAAGTAAAGTAAAGGTACCATCCTGGTAATATATTCTGACTTCTGTGTAGGATACAACCCAGAATTTGACTATTTCTTCAGCTAATTGCTGAAAGTAGTCATCATCTGTAATGAACCAATTTAGTGGCAGAAAATCAGTTTGATCAAAACAGTTCCAAATAGCCCTCTCAGTAACTTACAATTTCTTTGGTTTTCTCCCAACAGTCTTTTAATGAGTCTTGATTGGTAGCTTGAATGAGGGTAAGTTTGTGATTTTCTTCAAGGTGGATTGGCTAGATGTAATTGGTATTTTGAGTAGGGTGTTTGCCATTGGCTTGTTTAAAAATTTGGGTTTAGGGGTCAAAGATAGTTGAATGTTTGAGCTCGTAGGTTTAGTGGCTTGAGCAAGTTGGATTTGAATTGATTATACATTTTTCGTTGATCCTTCACCATCTTCCCTCTTCTTTCTTCTACTTTCATCTCCCATTTTCTTATCATCTCTCTTATATTCATCCTGCTTCCTTTCTTCTACTTTGCTACCAGTTGCTTTAAAGGAATGACATGGATTTGATCCAGAAGGTTTTTGCTCATCATGCTTCTGCTCATCATCATCCTGGTCATCTTTTAAGTTGAATTGTGAGTTTGGCAACATGGTATCAGCATTTTGAAGATTCTTCCCAAGATTCTAATCATCTCCCCATCTTCAATTTTCTTGTTCTTCTTGGACTTTAGATCCGTTTTAAGCGTCATTATCAATCTCAAATTTCCTCTTAAACAATTCTTTGGAACTGTGAAAAACTTGCACTTTTTGCCTTCTTGTGTTCATTTAGAAGTTGGGTGTCCTCTAGAATTACTGGATTAACTATGTCAATAATTACATCCAGCTCAGATGCTCTCATGGTTTGAAGATTTGAGTGAGACACCTGTAGACATCTATCCAAGCCACAATTATTTACATTTGCAACTATTCTTTTCTCTAGAAAGTTATCAACTTTGACAATCACAACTCTGATAAAATTGATGTTGTTGGCCAAGGGTCTTTTGTAAGTAATGTAGTTTTTTTGAAGAGACACCCTTAAGACTGTTAATAGCTCATTTAACTCCTTGTCTAGGCAGGGTCCTTCTGCAGCTTTTAGAAGTCTGTCTTTTCCAACATCTTTAGATATGTGAGCTTGTGAATAGCTTTGACCAATGTGAGTTGATGTCAATTTTCCAGTCCCTTTGGATTTACCAGCTTCCTTGGACTGTTGAATCCTGGCTTCTATCTCCCCCTTAGTCTTGTTGGCAGGTAGGAGTAGTGGATTAAGAATTTCTAGTCTCACAGCTTCAGGAAGAGCAGGTAAAGGAACATTCAAGGTACCTATGATAGCTCCCAAATGAACTGAGTTCTGTATTTGAAGATGTTTGTGGGAGTCTACCAGGGTCCTGATGTCATTTGGTTGAATCTACACTAGAGATTTCCTGCTGGACAGCTTCATGTAAGGCTATGAAAGATTCCCTCAAATTCTTGATGCTCTTGTCCACAGATGATAAATCAAACTTGGCCATTTGATCTGTAAATCTAGAGAATTTTTTCTTGACTTCCACCTGAGAAGGAATGATTTCATCCATCTTGTCCTTGACCAGTTTCCTTGTTTTGTCTTGATGATCATTCAAAGTCAGTTTGAGAGCTTTACCAATGAGGTGAAAGGCTTTAATTTGAGCTTTATAGACATATGTGATTGCATCATAGGCTTCTTGTAGACTTATAGTCTTGGCATTGCTCCAAAGGACGGTGATGTACTCTTATCTAAATTTGGCCAAAACGTCATCCATCTCAGGATGGAAGTTTTTATCCAACCAGGTATCACAGTTGCCATCTTGTTCAGCTTCATTTACAGTCTTTGTTTATTGTTCTTGAACATCTTTCTGGTAGGAAAGCATGATAGCTTGATAATCTTGGTTAGACATATCTGATGTAAGAAGTTGTTGAAAAATTTGAGAAAGGCCAAACATCTAATCAACCAATAGATCATTCATTGTTCTTGGTTGAGCTTCTGCTTCTTGCAGCCACTGAGAAATAAAATGAGGTTATGGTTGAGTAGGGTTAGAGGTAGATGGTTGGTAATTTGGATTTGAGGTGGAGGGTAGAGACTCAATAGAACCACTTGTGACATGTCACAGTTTGACTCACAGGTTGAATTGTGGTTATGATAGTTTGTTATTCTCCACTTGTGGTGGGAACCTCCATTAGAATTGGAGGGGAGTTGACTAGGTTACTGTCATGTACCTTAGCCTCAAACCCTTTTACTTCTTTCAAAGCACTATCACTTGAATGTGATGTACTTGCCTCCCCATAGCAGGATCATTGGCAATTGAACTCCTAATTTCAATTTTGAGAGCAATTTCAGCTAGGGTTTTGAAGGGAGTTGTTCCTTCAAGAGGAACCTCCAATTGAATTGGAGAGGATTTTGATAGCTCCCCCTCAGGAGTACTACCCTCAAACCTTATAACATGTGAAGGTTGATTTGTACATGAAGGTGCATTTAAAATTATCACAAGGTCTTCTGTAAAAACTAATTAAACTAATGTGTTTATGTTGGTGTCCTCAAGGTCGACCCCAGCATGTAGCCTCTCACCAACTGAATATGGGTCCTGGGTGGTGAGCACAATCTCTTGAACCATGTCACATGATGTTGGCAACACTTGAGAATCAGATTCAAGTGTTTGATTGAATGAAGAAGAAATTTGAGTAATTAGATTTTGAATTTTAGAATTGAGTGTTGGCAGCTCCCCATGAGTAGATGAGGGAGCTTCAAAAGATGTGCTCTCTTTGTGTGTGCCATCCTTATTTCTTCTTTCATACACTTGAATTTTCTCAAGTGTTGGTGCAGACTCTTTACATGGTACACTAGGGAGAGTACTCTTTTCAATAAAGACATCATGTTGAGAGGATGCCCCTAGAGTCTTTTTAATTCCCTATTTTATAACTGCATCATGTTGGGAGGGTACAGAGGTGGTCAATTGAGTGGTCAACTCAGCTTTTTTAACCTTCTTTGGTTTTATGACCAGGTGAGACTCAGGTTCTGTATTATCCTGACCACTCTCACTAACTACTTTCAAGGGTGCCCGCTTCCTCTTCTTTTTACTCACTTCAGCCTTTTGAGAGGATGAAGTGGTTGGTTTCCTAGCTTCTAGTGGTACATAAGGAAGGGTCTCAGCTTGGGAAGGCCCCTGTTGGGTTTCCTGTATTTGTTCTTCCACAGGGACAGGAGCCATAGCTGAACTAGATATTCTAACACTAGATCTCATGTCAGGCATATGGTACGGATAGGTCCTGAATTTCTCAATTATGAATAGAGTCATTTTGAGACCTACCTTCACCTTGTTCTGTGTAATAAGTGATCCAAATAGAACTTTGGACACTTGTTTACAGTTGCCTATTAGTGTTCTATCTATACCATTAATTAAATGAATATCCTTAACTTTATGATTTAAAGTGGACATTAGAAACCTAGGAAAGAAGATTTCCTTACCTCCTGTAGCTAGAGGCATTGTGAGCCTGGTGCTAAGTTCTTCTAGGATCAATAAGCTCACCAAGCTGAGACCCTTCTTTAACACCAACTTCTGGACCACACTTGATATGTTGCCATACCCTTTCTTTCTGCAAGTGAAGGCCCTTATGATGGAGTCAAATAAGAATGACCATTCCCTTCTCAGATTCTTCTTGTTAAGGCTGTCCAGGTTGATCTTTTCACTGTAATTGATGAAGCCCATGAACTCGTCCAGCTCCTGTTGAGTAGGAACCTCCACCATTTGCTCAATTGGAATGCCCAAAGCCTGGTTCACATCTTGCTCATTAAACTCCACCTGTTGGCATTGAATGGAGCAGTTCACCACCATAGAAATTGAATTTTCATGCACAACTGTTCTCACCATAGTTGGTGTCCAGAACTCATGCAAAACATCCAAGTAGAGAACTGGATTAGTAGTAGAGCTCCTGCAAGATAAGTTTCAGAGAAAAATTTAACAAACCCCTTGAAACGTCAGGAGCTTGATTAGCATCTGTAAAATCGAGATAGTTGGTTCCATCCTCGGGGATTGCAGCTCTAACATTGTTCAGTGCCATTTTAGAGGAGTAGAATTGAGTGGGTAAGAAAAATTAGAGAGAAAGGGTTTGAAACGAGAGAGAGCGGTTGAGAATTGGAAAAATTAGATCAATTGAGATCATGAAAGCGTAAAGAGTCATTTAATTGAGAAGTCTGGGTATTTATAGGCTTGTGAATATGACTTATCAAGAAGTGGATAAAATATTTCGTATTTGTTTATCAAGAAGTCACGTGACAAAATAGATACATATCGATATGCCATTTTCTCGACTCTTATCGAAAACTAGAAAATTACTTATCGAGATGTCAAATAGATACCCAGTTTGTCCATAATGGACTGAAATATTCCAAATTTTTATTTATTAAATCAATATTAAATTAGAACAAATTTATTTCAAAAGTATCATACTGAAAATTATTTATTAAATAAAATTATTTCAGTCTGAGTTAAAGATAAGTTTATATCGTACTTGTAGATAACTCAAACTAATTCACTCAAGATCTCTACAATACTTATTACGAAGTGATAGAGTGACTTATCGAGATGTCCATTCGAGAAGTCTGGTAATGACCTTATTCGAGAAGTCATTCGAGAGTTCATAATTGTTAGTGTGTGCGCCCTAGAGACAACACTATTATGTTTATGTTATGAGACATATAGATTATTAATTATGATTCTATGGATTATTTTTTAGTAATTTATTATATCTTTATTTTATGTGATAAAATGTTAGATTAATAAATGTCCTTGGAATATGATATGTAAATCTATATCTCTAAGTACGTGACTTAGAAATGAGATTATAAGAATAGTACTAATATTCCTAAAGGTCCCTAGTCAAGTATTATTGTTAAGGGACGATAATAAATACATTGAGACTATTGTGTTTGTTGACTGATGATCACATCTCATTGATCATAGGTATGGTGATACTAAAGTCAAAACACAGACACATGTATTATATAGATGGTGTTGGATTGACCCGTTGTGAGATACTACATGTTTAAAGTGTCATAAGTTAATCTCACAGTGATAATGATGTATTGGTCCTTAGACCTGAAATTATTATATTTTTATATGAGAATTAATATACTTTGATACTATTGAAAGTTTTCCTTGAGCGGGTAATCATAAAAGTAGACATTGGGTATATTATGAATCGTATGAGAAATTTGAATGATATAGATGGGATTTAGCCCTCCTATATTAAAAGAGTGATATTATTAGCCTCTTGATTGAGTAAGACTATAAAATGCATGGCCGTGCTCAAATACTAATTTGTTGAATAGTTTACTCATTGATCAAGGAAAGAAGGATTAAACGTTAACAGAGGATGACACAATGCATGCCTTGAGTTTGATCTATAATATAAGGCTAAAGGGATTATATTATAATATTGTACATTATTCACGAAAGGTTTAATTGAAACACCAATTATTATTATTACTTGGGAAGCAATGATGTATTACTAGATGCCACTCATTGTTTATAACTTTATTATTGGAAAATAAAATTATTGCCAACGTAATAATAACCTAAAGGGTCACACACAAAGAACGTTTAAAACAGAGTGTTATTTAAATTATGAATTTAAATATTTTATTATTATTAATTTTAATTTAATTAATTAAGTGAGACTTAATTAATTGTATATATATTAGAATTCGAATTTATTAATATAAACCCAAAATCAGAATGGGTCTTTTAGAAGCCCATTAGGTTTAGGGTTATGCCCTAATCCTCTCTGCCCTATATATACATTAAGATGTATATTTTAAGGTTTGAAGTTGAATCATGTTTTTAGAGAAAAACCCTAGCAGCTCTCCATCCAGGAGAGGCTAGAGAGAAAGAGAGAGAGGAAGAGGCAACTAAAATCGGCTAGTACCGGCTCCGGTGATCGTTGGACGATCAGACGTTCGTGTGAATACCTTGGAGAGCAGATCTTCACAAGGAGGGCTGCTGTGATTCATCAAGATCAGATCTTCCACTACAATTAGAAGGAAATCTTTATTTATGGTACATGATCCTATTCTCCATAATTATCCAGACATTATACATAGATCATGCAGTAGGGATTCAAAGTTTTTGTTATTCAGTTGCATTTTATTGCATGAATCCCTAACAAATGGTATTAGAGCTATGTGTATAATGGGATGATTTGGTTACGTGTTTGATAGTTTTTCAATATATTAAGCATGAATCAGATATGCCATGTATGTATGTTGATACCGTTTATGTGTGAGATTTTATATGCATACTGTTATGTTGATTAATGATCAAACTATTATATAGAGTTTTCTGTATATTCATGTAATGTTTATGTATATGATGATACTAGCATGTAATATTTTTCCAAGACTGATGAGTATATGAATTGTATGTTATGCTTGATGTCTGGTTTATAGATAATCATCTAAACTATTGGACAGATGGTGTATTGACATGATCTGTTAAACGGGAAATGATTAGTATGTATATGATACATGCTTATGAAACTGCATACAATGCAGTAGTGGAAGTGACTGGTTCAGATATGATCTGTTGTTTTGAAATTGAGATTTCTATACAAGACCGGTCTTCCCTTGATGCACAAAACTGATTATCCGTTGATGGATTTATCCGTTGGTAGATTTATTCGTTGATGTATTTATCCTTTTATGGATTTATCAGTTGATGGATTTATCCATTGATGGACTTATACGTTGAAGAATTTATCCGTTGATGAATTTATGTATTATCCGTTGAAACTACATTTGATGTAGTAGTGGCAGATGCTAGTTAAGATATGATCTTTAGTTCTGAAATTGAGATTTCTGTACAAGACTGGTCTTCCGAAATAAAAAATTTATTTTTCGAGCTGACCGCGGACCCCCGCCCGGGGCTGCCACCTCGGACCCCGCCGGGGGGCTGCTATAACTTCCTCCAAATCCGGGGTCTGGATTTGGGGGTTACTTGCTATCTCCAAACTACTACAAACCTGTATAACAATTATACAAACATATATCTAACCCGTTTAATCTATCCAGGATCTTTTCAGGTTGAGGTATGAATATTTGATCAACACAATAACTTTATTACAAACTAAATTTAAAATCTCATAGAACTTTCTTTATTACAAACCATTATCTAAACAAGTTTTAACTAAATTCATTTTAGATCAAACACACACCACATCTATCTACACTACACCTACTCAGGTGGTTCAAAGCTCTCTTCTTCAATCAGGATTAGCACTCTTGGTATTAGAGGATCCCGCTGCTTGACACGCTTCTTTACCATGCAAGTCCGGATATGTTTCATTCTCTTTCTTAACTGAAAACAAACAAGGTGATTAACAACAAAGGGGGTGAGCCAAAATTTGCTCAACAACTCCACAATATAAAAATAGTATTTTGATAAAGCTAAATGATATGATAATTTGATTGTATTAGTAACTATATATATTTGCAAAGGAGAACGAAGGCCACTATCGGCGAGTATCAATAAACTAGACGGGACGCAAGTTTGCACCTATATCCTGCTGATCAGCCATGATACAGTGCAGATCTACACCTCTATGTATAGATCCATTCAGGTACCCAGGCTCTACGGCCCAACATAAGGATCCGGTTAATTCTCGGTCCCTAGGATCAAGCATATACCTGATCCCAAACACCACCATCCAGTCAACAGATGAGCAATCAGAACAATCGGTATGCTTTGATGTCTCCCAATATCGGAATATATCAGGATATATGTATATATATAATAATTATAGAATATGAATAAAGTATTCAAGGAATCAGGAGAAATCAAGAATTGAAATGAGATATTAACAGAGGAATAATAATTGTGTATCAGTGTATGTGAACAGGAATTATCAGTGTTTAACTGGGATAAAAGTCTGAAAGCAATTCACTATTCTGAATTTAGAATAGGGGAGAACTCGTCTGTTACGTGATCTATCACAAATATATCACCGTTCTCTAACATTGGCTCGCTCCGCTTTGTTGGCTTCGTATCTATCAGATAAAGATACTTATTTAGTTAACTCGTATCTCAATCGCGTCTCAAACCAACTTCACGTGGCCCTTATCGTCTACCCGTACACTTATAATTGACTCGTATACTAATTACTAACAAATAAGACTTGATTAACCACATAATTCACATAGCACATAAGTCACATATTCATCCTAGGCTTAAAGATAATTTTTAGAATCGAAATCGAATCGCTATTCGCATTACTGGACAATATCTGGCTCATTTTCTAATTTTCGGAATTTATTGGACTCGTTACTATAATTAATAGGATCTATAAGTAAATAAATTCCAAAGCCCGACTCGTTTCCAAAAGGAATTGATATTTAAACTATTTTTCGTAAAAACAGATCATTTTTCCGAGTCGAAGGGCTTTCGTTCCATTTAAATCGGATAAATGGTTCAATTATTGTTCGATAAATAAGAATAAATCAATTTATTATTCAATTTAATTAATTATTCAAAATGATTGAATCCCAAAAATATTTTTAAATAATTATTTAGGAAAAATCAGAATTAAAAATGATTTTTCCATAATTTTTGGAATTAAAATGAATTTATTTTGATTTATTAAAAATAATTTGATTAAATATCAAAATAATTAATCATTTTTAAATAATTATTAAATAATAAATAAATAATTAAAGAAATAATTAACCTCAAATTTTAGAAAATATTTCAGAATTATTTATAAAATAAATCAACTAGTTAAATAATTAATTAATCAATTTATAAAATAAATAAAAATAATTTTTATAATTTATAAAAAAAAATTAAAAATTCAGAAACAATTGTCAGAAATTGGACTTCTGACAAAACATATCAAAACCGGGTTGCAAAACGGGTTGCAACCAGGTTATGAAGAACAAAACGGATCGGTGATGAACCCGGAATCCGGTGAGGATTCCTGCCGCCGTCTTGTTTTTCGGCCACCTTAATTCGACTAATCCAGGCATCGTTGGTTCACGTTTTCAAGGGGTTTTCATTCAACAACAACCTAGGAACACAACCCCTGGTTTATGTTGTGCATATGTTGTGTACTTGGTGATTTCATAAACAAAACATCTAAGTAGATTTTACTTAGTGAAATAATGTAGCACTCGACGGATAAAAATTATAGTCCCGACGGATAACTCATTACAGTCCCGACAGATGTTGACTTATTATCTATCGAGTGAGTAGCTTATGTAATAATGAGTCTGTAGCACAGTTCTGTATACATCTTTGTATAGATTCTGTAGTAGCCTATAAGTCATGATTGACTTTAACTAGATATGCAGAATAGGTTGATTAATTGTATATAAATGATGTCTTGTAATTCTGCATAAGTGAAATGAAGTCAAGTGCCAAAATAGCTACCGACGGATGATTAACAAAGCCATCGACGGATGATCAAATGACTATCAACGGATGTTTAATATAGCAGTCGACGGATGATCAATGAAGCCATCAACGGATGTTCATAAAGTCGACAGATGATCATATATCCAACGGATGTTCATAAAGTCCAACGGATGATCATATAAAGAATTCAAACAGCAGTTGAACAGTGAAAGCTGAGCACAGCCGTCGAGATGTATACAAATCTACTGTGGAAGCCCATTAACTGGGTAATAGAGGACGAAAAGTAGCAAAGCTTAAGACTGATAGTTTTTATATTTATTAAGTCTTTTTAACTTTGTAATCTTGGTAATATATAAACCAAGAATGTAGCAAATAGAAAAAAGAGAGCTGAGATACAAAAACAGAGAAATCTTTGTAAGCAGAATCTTTAGCATTTCCCTGTATTCTCAGAGTTCAATTTGTAAGCAGCTGTGAGCATTCTTGCACACAGAGTTCTCTCGATATATATAATATATATCTCTGGTGGAATTGTTTAAATCCACCAGAAAGTTTTTAAAGACTCTTGTTTTTAATTACTTATGTTTTGATTCAATTAAGTTTCTATTCCGCATTGTGCTAATCAAAACACTTATATCTATATTCGAGTTCAACATTTTTATTTCAAGAAAAGGTTCAAGAATTCCATTCAACCTCCCTTCTGTAATTCTTGTTATATTGTTAAGGGACTAACAATTGGTATCAGAGCAAGCTCTTAATCTACAAAGAGTTTAAAAATCAAAACAATTCAGCAAGATGAACAAGAAAGACGTTGGAGTCAAGATTCCTTTTCTAGATAAAGATAATTACCATCATTGGAAGGTAGAGATGCATCTTCATATGCTTTCTCAAGATGAGGCCTATGTGGACTGCATAGAAAGAGGCCCTCACGTTCCAATGAGAGCTGCAACAGGAAACGAGCCATCAGTTCCCAAGCCAAGGCACGAATGGTCTGATCCTGACATTGAACAAGTCAGGAAGGATAAAAAGTCCATGAACATTCTGTGCAATGGAGTTGATGCAGACATGTTTGACAATATTATCAACTGCAAAACTGCCAAGGAAGTCTGGGATACTATACAGATAATCTGTGATGGCACTGAGCAAGTTAGAGAAAACAAGATGCAACTCTTGATTTAGCAATATGAGCATTTTCAAAATGAGGAAAGTGAGTCACTCACTGACATTTTTAGTAGATTTCAAACACTACTAAATGCTCTTAAGTTGCATGGAAGAGTCTATCAGACTAAAGACTCTAATCTGAAATTCCTTAGATCTCTTCCAAAGGAATGGAAACCAATGACAGTCTCATTCAGAAACTCACAAGATTATAAAGAGTTTACTTTGGAAAGACTGTATGGCATCCTGAAGACCTATGAGCTTGAGATAGAGCATGATGAAAGGATGGAGAGAGGAAAGAAGAAAGGAGGATCCATTGCACTAGTTGCTGATTTGGAAAAGGAGAAGGAAGTGAAGATGGAAGCTGTTGAGTCAACTTCTAAGGTCTGTGAGAACAAGGGCAATGGGCTTGCAGTAGAAAGTGAAGATTCATTGAGCCAAGATGACATGGAGGACATTGATGAGCACCTAGCATTTCTTTCCAGGAGATTTTCCAAGCTCAAGTTCAAGAAGAACTTTGGAGCATCCAAGCCAAATAGAAACATGGTGGATAAGTAAAAATTCAAATGTGGCTTGGTAGGGCATTTTGCAAATGACTGTAGAAAGTCAGATTCCAGTAAGAAAAGGTTTGAGTCTGTGGATTATAAGAAAAAATACTTTGATCTACTCAAACAAAAGGAAAGGGCTTTTATTACACAAGAGAATGACTGGGCAGCAGATGGTTTGGATGAAAATGAAGATGTCAGCTATGTCAATCTAGCCCTAATGGCCAAGTCTGATGAAACAGAGACAGGTTCCTCAAGCAATCAGGTAACTACTACAAACCTTGCATATTTATCTAAAGCTGAGTGTAATGATGCCATAAATGACATGTCTACAGAATTATATTATTTACGTGTTACACTTAAGTCTCTTACTAAAGAAAATGCTAAAATCAAAGAAAATAATCTGTTTTTAAGTGAGAGGAATAATGTGCTTGAGTCTCAGTTTATTGATTTTGAAAAATTAAGAATTGAGTGTAAGATTGCTAAGGAGGAATTAACTGAGTCCTTGAAAAAGGAAGAGATTTTAAAGAAGCAGCTCGAGCGTGAACAAGAGGTGATTAAAGCATGGAAAACATCCAGGGATGTCCATGCTTAAATCACCAAAGTTCAAGGAATTGAGTCTTTTTGTGATGAAGCCTGGAAAAAGAGCAAAGAGAAACTAGAACCTAATTTGGTAGATGGTTTGCTAACAGATGTAGACTCGACGGATGATGAGGACTATCCGTCGGATAACAAAAAGTGTTATCCGTTGAAAGATGAAAATCTTCATCCGTCGGCTGTGAGCAAGCCCATTAGCAAATCCAAACTAATCAAGTTGAATGAGAAGTACGAGTCTGTTTCCAAGAACTTTGTTTCAGGAGAGTCAAGTCAATTTAAGAAAGGGAAAAAGGCTAATGTTGGTCACATGACTGTCAAACAGTTAAGTGATAGACTTGAGAAAATTGAGGTAAATACAGAGACTAAAAGGAAAAACAATAGGAATGGTAAAGTAGGGATTAACAAACACAATAACTACACACCTGATAAATATGCTCCTAGAAAAATATGTGTCAAGTGTGGTAGTGTAAATCATTTGTCTGTTAATTGCAAATCTGCCATGCCTACTCCCATGTCTGTTCAGTCTCAATTTCCTAACATGAATGCCATGCCTCCCATGCCTGTTAATGCTATGCCTACACAGAACATGAATGCACAGTTTGCTAATATGCCATTTGCACCTAATCCATATTATGATGCATACAGTATGCCTCAAATGCCATTTAGCATGACTTACTGGAATAACATGTTTATACCAAGCATGCCATTTCCTGTTAGCCATAATATGCATGATAATTCTGTTGCATTGAATGGTTTCAAAGGTCCAACCCAAATGACTAAGGAAGAATCTGAAATTCCTAAGATAAATGAGATAAGACCTAAGAAACAGAAGAAGAAAGCTAACAAGGCAGGACCCAAGGAAACTTGGGTACCAAAATCAACTTGATTTGATTTTGATGTGTGCAGGGAAACAGAAGGAATCTTTGGTACTTGGATAGTGGTTGTTCAAGACACATGACTGGTGATTCTACCCTGCTCACAGAGCTTAAGGAAAGAGCTGGCCCAAGTATTACTTTTAGAGATGACAGCAAGGGTTATACTGTGGGATATGGCTTGATTTCAAAGGACAATGTCATCATTGAGGAGGTTGCCTTAGTGGATGGTCTTAAACACAATCTATCGAGTATCAGCCAGCTTTGTGACAAAGGCAATTCAGTAACCTTCAACAAAGAAGCCTGTGTTGTGACTAATAATCAAAGCAACAAAGTGGTTCTCACTGGTGTGAGAAGAGGAAATGTGTATCTAGCTGATTTCAACTCATCCAAAGCAGAATCTGTAACTTTCTTTCTCAGCAAAGCAAGTCAGGATGAAAGTTGGCTATGGCACAAATAGCTATCCCATTTAAACTTCAAGACCATGAATGAGCTGGTAAAGAAAGAACTAGTAAGAGGCCTTCCTCTAGTGGAGTTTACAAAGGATGGACTATGTGATGCCTGCCAAAAAGGGAAGCAGATTAAAGCATCATTCAGGAAGAAACTTGATTCAGCAATTGAAGAGCCTTTGCAACTGCTTCACATAGATTTGTTTGGACCAGTCAATGTATTGTCAATCTCAAGGAAAAGATTTTGCCTAGTAATTGTAGATGATTTCTCAAAGTTCTCTTAGACACATTTTCTAAAGTCTAAAGATGAGGCTAGTGAAATCATCATCAATCACATAAGGCAAGTCAACAACCATCCTGATTTCAAAGTTAGAAGAATCAGGATTGACAATGGAACTGAGTTCAAGAATTCTGTCATGAGAGCATTTTGTGAAGAAAACGCGATTTTGCATGAGTTTTCAGCAGCAAGGACTCCACAACAGAATGGAGCAGTGGAAAGGAAGAACAGATCACTTATTGAAGCTGCAAGGACAATGCTTGAAGAATCTAAACTACCAACATATTTCTGGGCTGAAGCTATAAATACTGCATGCTACACTCAGAACATTTCTCTGATTAGTCAAGCAAGATGCATGACTCCCTATCAATTGTTCAAGAACAAGAAGACAACTCTAAACTTTCTTCATGTCTTTGGCTGCGAATGCTATATCCTGAGAAATCAAACTGATCAAAATGGGAAGTTTGATGCTAAAGCAGATGAAGGAATTTTTGTTGGATATGCTATTGGTAAAGCATATAGAGTCTACAATCTAAGAACCAACATTTTTGTGGAATCTATACATGTTGTGTTTGATGATAAAAAGATTGAAGGACTGATAGATGGAGATTACCATGAGAGCCTCAAATTCGACAATGTGGAGATGGTTAGTGATGACAGTGATGATGAGAGTGATCAAGAAACAGTGTCTAAGGATAATGCAGACAAATCTACCACCAATGAAGCACAAAACTCAACATCCGTCGAGTTGCATAATGCTTCATCCGTCGGAAGGCAATCTGTGTTATCCGTCGAAAGACAACCTGCCTCATCCGTCGGTACTCAAAATTCACCATTCGTCGGGTTATCAAGAGGAGCAGGAAGTCAAGATAGATCACCTATAGAAAGTACCCCTTTCTTAAATCAAAGATCCACAAACTCAGGGGGAGTTTCTAGCAATCAAAACTCAATCACACATCAAGACAACCATGAGGTCTCTTCATCTAGAGCTAATCTACCTCAACAAAGGAAATGGACAAAAGATCACCCCTTTGAGCTTATCATTGGTGATGTTTCTTCTAGAGTTCAAACAAGAAGAGCAACTTAGGAAGAATGTTTATACAGCAGCTTTCTGTCAAAGGAAGAACCAAAGAAGGTAGAACAAGCTTTGTTGGATCCTGATTGGATTTTAGCTATGCAGGAGGAGCTAAACCAATTTGAAAGGAATAATGTATGGAAGCTGGTACCCAAGCCTAAAGGAAAGAATCCAATAGACACCAAGTGGGTATTCAGAAACAAGATGGATGAAAATGGCATAGTAATCAGGAATAAAGCTAGATTGGTTGTTAAGGGTTATTGTCAGCAAGAAGGAATAGATTCTGATGAAACTTTTGCTCTTGTTGCAAGACTTGAAGCCATCAGAAACTTCTTAGCCTATGCAGCCCATGCCAATTTCAAGGTCTATCAAATGGATGTCAAAAGTGCCTTTCTAAATGGAGATTTGGAGGAAGAAGTGTATGTTAGTCAACCTCCTGGTTTTGAAAATCCAAATTTTCCAGAATATGTCTATTATCTTCTGAAAGTACTTTATGGACTGAAGCAAGCACCTAGAGCCTGGTATGACACTTTATCAAAGTTCCTTTTGGAAAATCATTTCACAAGAGGTACTGTAGATAAAACTTTATTTTTCAGAAATGTTAATGGCTCTAGTATACTTGTTCAAATCTATGTAGATGATATTATTTTTGGCTCTACAGATGAGAAACTTTGCAAAAAAATTGCCAAATTGATGCAAAGTAAGTATGAAATGAGTATGATGGGAGAACTAAATTACTTTCTTGGTTTGCAAGTTAAGCAAGTTAGTGATGGAATATTCATTAGTCAAACTAAATATATTTTTGATCTTTTAAAGAAGTTTGATCTAATGGATTGCACATCTGAAAAAACTCCCATGGCCACTGCAACTAAGCTTGAATTAAATACTACTGAAAAGTCTGTGGATATTTCAAGTTACAGAGGCATAGTTGGCTTACTTCTGTACTTAACAGCTAGTAGGCCATATATAATGTTTGCTACATGTTTATTTGCTAGATTTCAGGCTGATCCTAGAGAATCTCACTTGATAGCTATTAAGAGAATTTTCAGATATCTCAAGGGAACACCAAAACTTGGCATTTGGTAACCTAGAGATTCTGGTTTTGATCTAACTGGTTATTCAGATGTAGATTATGCAGGTTGTAGAATTGATAGAAAGAGCACAACAGGAACTTGTCAATTTCTAGGAAACAAGCTTGTGTCCTGGTTCAGTAAAAAGCAAAATTCAGTTTCTACTTTTACAGCTGAAGCTGAATATATTACTGCTGGCAGTTGCTGTGCACAGATTTTATGGATGAAAAATCAATTGCTAGACTATGGTTTGCAAGTTGAGAGGATTCCTATTTTTTGTGATAACACAAGTGCAATTGCCATCACTGAAAATCCAGTACAACATTCAAGGACAAAGCACATAGACATCAAGTACCATTTCATAAGGGAACATGTGATGAATGGTACTGTGGAATTACATTTTGTTCCTAGTGAAAAGCAACTTGCAGATATCTTTACCAAGTTACTGGATGAATCCACCTTTTCAAGGTTGGTAAATGAGTTAGGTATGCTTAATTACTTTTAAATTTATCTGAGTTAGTTTGCAAGTTGTAATGAAGCCAGAAATTTAGTTGATTTTTAAGTCTTGGATGAAATTTTGGCTAAGTCAAAATTTGCATCTCGACGGATGACCCTTATCCATTGAGTTTAGTCATCCATCGATATACTACTTGCTAATAAAAGTTAATTATTTTTCTGGAATACTTTATGTCTCGAAGGATATCAGTTTATCCTCATCCGTCGAATTGTCTAAATCTCAGCTGTTAATTCCCTAAACATTATCCATCGAGTATACTTACAGTTTGTAAGCATTACACGATGGATAATGGGTGGAATTTGTTTTCAGTTTACTTTTAAACGGCTATTTTAGGCAATTTCTATTGGTTAATTTACTTTTCTTTATTATTTTTATCAGTTATTTTTGAGATAGTATAAAAGCTTATTTCATTCCAATTATTTTCTTTTATCATTCTCAAATTCAACTGCTTTTATTTCATTCTCTCTCAAGCAAATATTCTCTTTCTCTTCAAGCTTTCATTCTCTAACAATGGCACCTGTAGTAAAGATCATGTCTCAAACTGGGTTCATTTATGAGAAGAACAACTTCACTGCTTTGGTCAATAAGGGTATTTAGCAATCAGAGGACTATCACAAGATGATGGACTTTGTGAAGAATTGCAAGCTAAATTACGCCATGCTGGAGTCACCCACAATCTTCTGTGAAGTTATTGAAGAGATGTGGACCACTGCTATCTACAACTCTGCTGACAAGACCATCACTCTAACCATCAAAGGTAATGAGTTATGTATCAATAGTGATGTGATAAAAGCATGTTTCAAAATTCCTGATAATAATGTGACTTCACCGCACAATGACACTGATATTATCAATATGCTTAATTCCATGCATTATGCACTTCCTACTACTAAACTAAGTGATATTAGGAGATTGGGTCTTAGGAAGGAGTGGAGTTTCTTGTGTGATGTGGTTACTAAAGTTTTCTCTGAAAAAGTCAGTAATTTTGATTCAGTGAATATTTCCATGCTTAACATGCTATACATGCTAGTTACAGATAAATTTTATAATTTCAGTGACCTTGTCTTGTTTGAGTTAGGTTTTAAACTAGGTGAGTTAGCTAAAAGAGGAAAGAATGTTTATTATGCTAGATTTTTCATGTTATTGGCTAACCATCTTTGTCAAGAGATTGTGCTTGAGAACCCAAACAACAAACTGGCTTGTTGGGTTGAAGAGAGAAGACTCATTACAGATTTGAACAGAGCCAACCATCACAGGGATGTGCCAATGTTCTATTTTCCTGTAATACAGGCACCTCAGGTAAGTGAGGTAAGTTCATCCATCCCTACAACTATTCCAACCTCCACTATTTCTTTGACTTCAGGAGTAGCTATGGAAACTGTGCCAATGACCAAACAGTTGCCTACGAAAGCCTTCAAACCCTCTACAATTTCCAAATCTAAATCAAAGAAAACCCCCTCTGGCATCTCTCAAAAGATGCCAGTTGAAAAATCCATAAAAGCAAAAGAGGGGAGTGTGAAGGAGGGAAAGTCAGGTGAGGGAAGGGGTGAACATTAAAGAAACCCCAAGAATAAGGATGGAGAGTTGAGTGAATCCCAGCCTAGCCACACTGCAGTTTCCCAACAAACTGTAGTGCTTAAAAAGGATAAAAGCTCACTTCTAGCTGCATCCTCCCAAAAGGATGCAGTTATTGAACAAAGCTCTCAGCCAAGAGCACAGGCCAAAAGGGTTAGGGACACAAGCTCACCCTAAACTTACACAAGAAAGAAGAAATCTAAAACCTCTGGGGATGCACAGGGCATACACACAGTGCAAACTGGTGCTAAAGACACAGTCCCTGCACTCTCTCAAATTCAGTTTGATGTGGCTCCAATAAATGTGGAGTCACAGCCAAAATCTCTAATAATAGAAGCATCTGAAACACCATACTCGCCAACAAACTCTCTGGAAGTGGATATGATAAACACTTCAATTCCTGATTCCCCTTCTTTAACTCTGTTGGGGAAGCCAAAATCTAGTGCAAGTGAGCATCATCTTTTAGATGATTTATTGGCTTACTTGCCAATTCTTTCAGATACTATTGTGACATCTGTGCCCTAAATATCTGCAATCAACACAGAGTCAACAATAGATTCTCTTCCCACCTTATTCATTTCTACTCTCTCGATGGATATTGCTCATTCGTCGAGTAGTGATTGTATCCTGGCGGATAAGCTTAACAGCAGTTATCCGTCGGATAGCATTACCACTCACTCGATGGATATCACTTATCCGTCGAGTATCACTGCACAACTTCAAACTTCAATTATTTCAAGTGCAGAAGATTTAGTGGTTGTACAGTCACTCTTAGGAATGAGAGAGGAGAGTGTATTGAGTGAGAGGCTGGGTTGCTCCCAGGCAAAATGAGAGGAAAAGAGTGAAAATCAGCAATCCATTTATTCAGGATTGGCAAAAGTGAGTGAGAGGAGTCCCACCTTAGTAGGTGAAGGTGAGGGTGTGAGGATGGGGAGCCAGGGTGAGACCCTGATCCAACAAAAGAGAGATTATGAGAGAAAAACAGGTATAGAAGTAATAAGGGTGGATACAGCCATTGCTCATGAGTCAATGATTGTGGATGATGCTGAAAAGGAAAGACAATTTCAGCAACATTATAAGGCTGTAATTGATAACATTTCCTTGGATGCTGACACTTTCACTCATCCTGTGTCAGCCTATCAATTGTTGGCTGCTCAGGGCAATGAGGAGGCAGAAAAGACATTAAATTTGGTGCATACTTCAGAATCTCTAAAAAGGGATAAAGCTGTTGTCAATTTAATGCCTCCTACAGCTGATGAGCCATCTGAAGAATTTGGAGTAAATTCTAATGATGATGACTCTATTTCATTGGATGGAAGCATGAACTTAGGGGGAGATGAAGGCCCAAGTTCTGTTCCAAATTTACCTGAATGGGCATGGACAAAGGAATCTACACCAGGACAATTTGGTGTATCTTTGGTCAAGCAGGTTATGGCTATTCAAAGGCCCTTCAGGAAACTTCAGATGCTGGTACCAAGGCTATTCTTCAAGCTCACCTAGATTCTCTACATCTCATGAAGATACAGCAATTAAGACAGAATCTGAGTGTGGATGAACTCAAAAAGGATATAGCTGACTTGAAGACCTATAATTCTAAGAAGCTGGATTCAGTCATGCCATATGGTACCATGCAGGATATATTACTGAGACCGAGGAGAGAATCAGATTCCGAAAAGAAGCTGGCCAAGCTGGAAGATAGAGTTCAAGTTATTGAGAATTCTGTGGCCATCCTTCTTCAAAATCAACAGTCTCAGATAAATCTTCTCATGCAACTGGCTAAAGCACAAGGCCTAACTCCTCAACTTGATGATAACAAAAAGGGGGAGAGAGAACCAAGTAAGGGGGAGAAAGGACCAAGTGAGGGGGAAAAACTTGAAGTATAAATCAGCAAATTAATTGTACCTTCAATTACTGTCTCCAAGCCACCAGTTGCAGATGGTATAGATCTAATTAAAGCAGCAGCAGCAAACTTGAAAGTTGCTGAGAAAGGAAAGTTGAGTTTGATCAACTGGGATAAGATTGATGAGGAAATACAGAAAAAGTTTGAACTTGTCAAGGAGCCAGTTAAGTCAGCCATCCATCACTCTCAAGTCAAGCAAATCAGTGTGAATGAGATGAGCATGAATTATCTGGAAAGAGGACAATCTTCCTGCATCAAGTCTCCAAAGGCTGAAATGATTCTTAAACCAAGGGTAAATTATTCAAAATCATCCTTAAAGAACCCCTTGGATACTGTGTATGAGACACCCAAGCCTGATGAGAAGAAGCTTCTGTCAAGATCAATTGTCTTCTATAAAGATCCAGTTGATTCTGCTTCAAAAAGGAGAATTGCTAAGATATTCATAAATGGAAAGGAAATTTGTGTGGTAGCTGGACATCCACAATTTGCTCAAGCAAAGAGAGAAGAAAAAGCCAGATTAAAGCAGGAAAAAAAACAAGTTCATCTAGATACAAAGAAGACTAAACAAAAGAAAGAGCAGATTGTTATCTTGGCCAAGCTACAGGCTGTGAATTCATCTCAACAAATTCCCTCTCAACCATCTAAAGCTGTTGAATCAAAGAAGCAAATTGAAGAACAGAAGAAATCCCCAAGAAAGAAAGAATTGGCTAGAAGAACAAAAAGGAAACTGGATATTGTTGACAAAGAATTGGAAGATCAATTTCCTAAGGTACCCACACCAGCTACAACTCAAGCATCAAAGCCCTCTGTGGTATTTGAAGATATAAGGGTGGTGGATCCCTAAAGGAATATTCATGGTGAACCTATTGTGCCCAAGGATGAGCCAATAGAGTGGGATAACATACCAATTCCCGACTTCAGTTTAAAAATCCTTAGCAAGCCAAAAGGACAAAGTCAAGGGCAGTCAAGAAAGTGAAGCTGTCACCTCTCAAATCCAAATCAGTAGTTAAAGCTCAACCCAAAGTCAACAGGGGAGACTACTGTGACATCAAAGAGTTTTCAGATCTAAATCTTTATCTGGATGAACTAGATGAAGTGAGGGGAATTGATGCTTACAGAAACCTACCTGAAAGGTTAATATTCAAGTACAAAGGAGGAAAGGAGATTGTGTGGCCACTTCACAAGATTCTTCAAGAGAGCCAAGCTGTACTGATTAAAGTTTATTCATCCTTCAAGAAGAACTTTGGATTCACTATCACTGCAAGAAGACTAGTATTGAAGAAGATTGAAGAACTAAGGAGTATTAGAGCTAAAGATGCACTCCCAAAGACTCTAATCATCCCATTAACAGGGAGAAGAGTGCATCTAAGGCCCTACTGGATGATGGAGTTCATAGATGACAAAGGTGTGAGAAGATTCTTCAGGTTAGAAGACCAATTGAGTATCTCTAGCAATGAGACTCTCTTGGAAATGCAAAAAAAGATAGATCTCTCAGAATCTGATGAACTGGAATTCCACAGGCAGCTCCAAAATTAGATTGATGAAAACAACAGAAAGCTTGGAAGAAGATCCAGACCTTCAAGAAACTAGAAAAATCTGCTCAGGCTAGAGGAGCATCTTGAAATGACTGTGAGCCAAACTTTGTACATTTTGATTATTTGAAGCACTTTCAGTATTATCTACTAATCTTTAAAGCTGTATGTTTAGGATGTTTTGTTATCATCAAGTATCTCTTAATTTATGGCTACAATTCTAGTAGACATAAATTGGGGGAGATTGTTGTGCATATGTTGTGTACTTGATGATTTCATAAACAAAACATCTAAGTAGATTTTACTTAGTGAAATAATGTAGCACTCGACGGATAAGAATTATAGTCCCGACGGATAACTCATTACAGTCCCGACGGATGTTGACTTATTATCCATCGAGTGAGTAGCTTATGTAATAATGAGTCTGTAGCACAGTTCTGTATACATCTTTGTATAGATTCTGAGTAGCCTATAAGTCATGATTGACTTTAACTAGATATGCATAATAGGTTGATTAATTGTATATAAATGATGTCTTGTAATTCTGCATAAGTGAAATGAAGTCAAGTGCCAAAATAGCTACCGACGGATGATTAACAAAGCCATCGACGGATGATCAAATAACTATCAACGGATGTTTAATATAGTAGTCGACGGATGATCAATGAAGCTATCAACGGATGTTCATAAAGTCGACGGATGATCATATATCCAACGGATGTTCATAAAGTCCAATGGATGATCATATAAAGAATTCAAACAGCAGTTGAACAGTGAAAGCTGAGCACAACCGTCGAGATGTATACAAATCTACTGTGGAAGCCCATTAACTAGTAATAGAGGACGAAAAGTAGCAAAGCTTAAGACTGATAGTTTTTATATTTATTCAGTCTTTTTGATTTTGTAATCTTGGTAATATATAAACCAAGAACGTAGCAAATAGAAAAAAGAGAGCTGAGATACAAAAACAGAGAAATCTTTGTAAGCAGAATCTTTAGCATTTCCTTGTATTCTCAGAGTTCAATTTGTAAGCAGCTGTGAGCATTCCTGCACACAGAGTTCTTTCGATATATATAATATATATCTATGGTGGAATTGTTTAAATCCACCACAAAGTTTTTAAAGACTCTTGTTTTTAATTACTTATGTTTTGATTCAATTAAGTTTCTATTCCGCATTGTGCTAATCAAAACACTTATATCTATATTCGAGTTGAACATTTTTATTTCGAGAAAAGGTTCAAGAATTTTATTCAACCGCCCTTCTGTAATTCTTGCTATATTGTTAAGGGACTGACAGTTTATATTAATCAACGATCACCAGGTCGTCTTCTCCGGCCAAAACCCGAAGAACTCCGGTGAACTTTTGCAGATTCCAACGAAGTCGATTTCTAGTCAACTCGTGCACCGTTTGTATTGTATTTTATATGGAATCGATTGTAAACTTAGTTCTAGACATTAATCAAGCATCAAATCAGTCCCATAACCCCTATATCAATTTTCTGATCAAAACCGACTCAAAATCCGACCAAACTCCGATCTAACTAAACCGTACACCAAAATTGATGTTCGATATCTCAAAATAAAGCTTATAACACTTATAATCAAACCCCTATATTCATTCATATCTCAAACATCTCTAAAATAAAAAAATGATTAAACAAAAAATCACATAAACTCTAGAACTGAAATATCAATTAAAGCTATTATTTGTTAAATTAATTAGCATGAATCGATTATATACATCATAGGGAAGCTAATTATTAATTTCTGTATTTCTGATTTCTGATTTTTGATTTTCAATAGAGAATTTCTGATTTTTCTGTATTTTAATTATTAATTATAAATAATTAAATAAAAATTAGGCTATTTATAGTAAGTAAAATAATACTCCTAATTAAAATTAAGGCCCTAATTATACATCTAATAAAATTAATTGGCCCTTAATTTTATAATTTTTGAGTATTAATTTCTAATTTTTAAATATTTAATATATATGCCAAAAATTCCCAAAAATTGTGAATAATTTAAAAATACAAAGAAAGGGTATAATTGAAAGTCCCATAATTTTGTAAAAATAAAAATATGATTTTTGTGGGGCTTTTGAGATCCGAAGGGGCCCGGAAAAATCAGTTTTCACGAAACGAGAAAATTTATAAAATAACTGGATGCTCAGAATAACGCAATGGTACAAGCCATTCTAGGAAAAATAAGGCCAATTGTTTTATTTGAAATATCAGCTATTAAAACGAAGTTCGAATCGTACAACTTTTGATACAAAAGCTTTTAACACGAAACAAAATACCCGATAAATATCCGAAAAAATACCCTGACGATACGGAACACATGTAACACATAGCAGCTAGGGTTTTATGACTAAATACATATAATAACATAATAAAACACATAGTTCACTGTTATTACAATATAATACAAGCGTAATTTTCCCAGTCGTTACATCCTTCCCCCTTAATAGGATTCTCTCCTTAAAATCTCGCTAAGAAAATAACTTGGGATACTTTTTTAATATTTCACTCTCAAGTTCCTACATTGACTCTTCAACCATAGAATTTCTCCACAAAACTCGTACTAAAGGTACAGACTTATTTCTCAATACTCGATCCTGTCGATCTAGAATTCTTATTGGCTGCTCTATATAAGAGAAATCAGCTTGAATCTCTATCGACTCATATTCTTTTACATATCTAGAATCAGGATTATATCTCTTAAGTATTGACACGTGAAACACATTATGAATATGCTGCATATGGGGAGGTAAGGCTAATTCATATGCAACTTTCCCGACTTTCTTCAAGATTTCAAATGGGCCAACATACCGGGGCTTCAGTTTACCCTTGTTTCCAAATCTGGTTAATCCTTTCCATGGTGATACTTTTAGCAACACATGTTCTCCTTCTTGGTATTCCATATCCTTCCTGGTTTGATCTGCATATTTGCGTTGTCGATTTTGCGCTGCTTCTAGTAGCTTTCAGATAAGTTCTGCTTTTTCTTTGGTCTGCTGAATCAATTCTGGACCTAGAATTTTGCGTTCACCAACTTCATCCCAATACACAGGTGATCTGCATTTCCTTCCGTATAAAGCTTCATAGGGTGGCATTCTAATGCTTGCGTGATAGTTGTTCTTATAAGAAAATTCCACTAATGGTAAATGCTCGTCCCGACTGCCTTCAAAATCAATCGCACATACAAGTAACATATCTTCAATTGTTTAAATTGTTCTTTCACTTTGTACGTCCGTTTACAGATGATAAGCGGTACTCATATTTAATTTGGTGCCTAAGAAGTCCTGAAAATGTCTCCAGAATCTTGAATTCAAACGTTGATCTCGATCAGATATAATGGATACAAGAGCTCCATGTCACATCACTATTTCCTTGAGATATAAATGCACTGACTTGTCGAGCGAAAACCTTTCGTTGATTGGAATAAAATATGTTGACTTCGTTAGTCTGTCGATAATTACCCAGATTGCATCATGATTTGCTCTGGTTCTTGGAAGTCCTACCACAAAATCCCTACCTATATTTAATGAATGGATAATTACGGAGAATAGATATTTTACCTTAATGAGCTTTACGATTATGGTTGTCAAAAGGAGATCCTAGCTTTAACCGAACACCACGTATCCCGCCTTGACGATATACGCCATAGAGGTATCCACACGAAAGCTGGTACGGAGGAGGCGTGTACTAGCACCAAGAACAGACCTATTTTTCCTCTCTCTCTCTCTCACCTTTAGCTGCTAGGGTTTTATGTTTTTTATCTAATAAAAACGTAACCTTAATTTTAGCCTTAACGATGTTTATATATAGAAGCCAAAAACAATCATAACCCTAATCCAAGTTAGAGTTTATTAAATTCTGAAATTTTATTTATTTAATAATTAAGTTTAACTCAATTACTAAATAACAACTGAATTTCGGATTTAATAATATACAAATTTGAAATTCATTTATCCCATTAATTAAGTCCATCTTAATTAATAATAAATAATACAAATTTCCCTTTTTAATTCAAATCCGAATTTGAATTAAATATTTCTCCATGCTTTCTTTGTGTGACGCTATAGGTTATTATTACGTTGGAAATAATTTAAATATCTCATATTTAAATTATAAACAATGAATGGAATCTAGTCATACATCATTGCTACCCAAGTAATAATAATTAAATCTGTAACGCCCCCAAATCCGGGGTCAGGGGATTTGGTCGTCACTATGAAACCTCAAACAAAAATAACTTATTTAATCGATAATTAAATGCCAGCAACTGAAATATAGCATCTGTGACCCCAAACTACACCCAAGATCTTTTTAGGTTACATTTCTAGAATCAAGTTATCCAAATTCCACAAATAAATTTTTCACTTTCTTTTAAAATTCTATTCAATAATTCGCAATCTCAAAACTGAACCCGCTAGTATAACTTCGAAAAGAAGTATACTAGGCCCAACTATAAAATATACAACTATAATATAATATAATATAAACAACTTTACACAATAGAACTTACACTAGTTCGCACACCCTGGACCAACCACCTTCCAAAAGCTTCTTCTTTGCTTCCTCGAATTACACAGTTAAATTGCGCAAGCTAATCCTCACTAGAGGTTAAATTTAAAAAGAGACAAGTATGAGCGGAAGAAATGCTCAGTAAGATCATTGTAATATATATATATATGGTCGTTTTAGTATAAAACCAACATCTGCAATAGCGCAGATCATTTTAAAATCATAATTGCTGAAACGGAAAATTTATTAAAGAATCGGATAATTTTTTATCACTAAATTCAAAATTCTTTTTGATATTTTCAAATGAAATGCTTCAGCAATACTTTGAATTTTGACGAGAATAAAACTCATAAAACAGTTTTTACGGAAATATCGTAAACAATAATAACAAGAAGCAATGATTATGGATTGAATCATAAATTTTATTCAAAACCGAACTCTTGACATTAATACTCATTTTGTTGGCATATCAAATTAGATATCAATACGAACTTTGATGCCCACAACATCCCATACTGAAGTTAACATCAATCATCTATACTAATACCACCTTTGATATTTAACAACAAATTAAGTATCAACATAAATCAAAAACTGAATCAAAACTGCATTTCATATTTAATCCAAAACAAAAACAGTTGATAAATCATTTATTCTATGATTATCAAAAACAATATAATAATTTAGTTTGGGATCATTCACCGACGGACGTACTATCAAATGCTGATCAGCCCGTGTGATAGCGCAAGGTCATGATTTATAGAAACATGTCCCCAAAACATGAGTACTCAAATAAAAAGGCAATATATTTGCCCGTGGCACAAATTATGTCATAATATTTCATATGACACTTAGCAATAGCCCTGCGCTGGACCGTCCGCCCCGATCACTTACGCATTGATCCAATCTTAAAACCTTTTTATTAAAAAAGGGTCATAATAATCGACACCCTTATAAATTTTTATTCCCCCATTCAATTGGGTAGGAATACTCGCAACCAAATCATTTTTCTCAAAATCCAAAATATTTATAAATCCAGTAATTTGATAAGTAAAAATATTTAACTATTCTGAACATAGAATAACGGAGAGTACTTGCATAATAAGCATTTAATTCAGCGATATATAAAACATTTATCTATGCTGAACTGAGAATAGGAAAGCAATACTTGCATAATCATAAGCAGTTGGATATTAAAAACATTGAACTATTCTAGAATTAGAATAGCGTAGAAAACTGGCACAATAGGATTCAAAATAAATATCACTTAAAAAATAAGTGATGATAGGGATACTTGCCTTTGTTTTTTTTAACAGTTAGTCACACTCACAATAACACAATCTCTCACTGTGACATCTCATGGCATCACCGTCTTTCCTTTTGACAATTCAGTGATGTGCTGCTCCTGCGATTGCTAGAAGCCAGATATCCAATATCATTCTATCGCACTCTTTATTCAACGCCTTGTCCTGATCAACTCGAATGATCCGTATCTATAATTAAAATATACAATTTTAATCGTCTAAACGATAATTACTCGACAAACTGCGCGTCAAAAATTCTATCGTCTACCCATACGATAGCCCACACATAATTATAACAGCCAAACACAGACTCTTGACTTACATACACATGTAATTCACATAGCACGTAAGCACATAATCCACGTATCACATAATTCATATCACACATGACTCAGTTCGTCAAAAGGTTCAACTTGGTACATTTATCGATCAATAATCGACTCAGAATGACTTGTAAAACAAGCGACCTTTCGGGACAAAACTGTTTGGGCTTCGAAAGTATTTTTAATGAAAGCGGAATATTTTTCGGAGTCTAGACACGTTCGTTTCGTATTAAACAGATGAACGGGCTATTTTCTACGAATAAAATATGAATAATTCAATTAATAATAGTATTAATTGAATACCAAAAAAATTGAAAAATACAAACTAACAAAACCTTTAACTCGACCTAACCATTCCGGCAATAGAACGGACACAAAAATGGTATGAATCGATTCTAAATAACATGTTAAAACTAATCCTAACATCCAAAACAACCAAAAACTCCTGAAAATCAAGAACCTAGTTCGTACTAAAATGATGAACTACGTTTTTTGAGCATTACTCCACCTGAGTTGATGATTCTGGTATCAAAATAACGGGCTCGAAGAGAGCTTCGATTCGACTACTAGATCATCAAAAACGAAGCAACGGATCTCCAAATATCGCAAGATTAAGATCAAGAATGGATTGAAACCTCCAAGAACAATTTAGATGATTTTTCTACTTTTTTCTTTCGGAAAAATAAAATAAAATAAATATCTGATTTTTAGATAATTATGAAAAATAAAATAGAAATTCAATTATTTATACTTATGGAATATTAATACCCCTTGGATCATATCGGATCCGAAAATAGATTATTTAGCCGCTAGGTAACTATAAAAACGATCCCATTTGGTACAAAATTTGGATAAATATCAAAATCGGGCTTCTTATAAAACACTCCACGAGAAGATAATGTAATAATTTAATCAAAATATCCCGTCTCTCGAGAATAAGGGTTTTATTGATTTACCGATATGATTATCGTATTGAAAATTCTGCGCCGGGACTCGTATGGGTCAAACCGTACTCCGGATCGAAAAAGTCAAAAGACGGAAAATGCTCAGAATAATCAAATTAGGTTTGGAAGGAGTTTTCTGAAGAGCTTCGGGTTGTAAAAATGCAAAAACGGTTGAATTTGGACGATTTTCGGTTTTAAAAAAATAGTTTATAATTACTCAGAAAGTAATTTATTAAATTTATAAATCCTTTATAAAATCATCTAACAAATAACCTATAAATTACCAGAAAAATACCAAAATTATCTATACTTTATTTTGGACATATAAAAATTAAAATACTCTAATTTTATCATATATAAACATCCAAACATCAATTCTCATTACCAGATAATTCATCAAAATTCATATATTAATCACATAATAATTCTTTATTGATAAAAAAAATTGCACTATATTTGCCGGATATTACAAAACAATTTCAATTTACCGATATCAATAAGATCGGCTTTTAAATAACTTTTAAAAATAATACATTTAAGTAAATATTTTCAGAAATTAACAAGGATCGATATAACACTTAACAATTAGCACATTACCATTTAATAACACCAACTCGTCAAACATGAATAAAATATCCACCATTTTATTCCTTCTAAATCATAAAAGCAAACACACACACACACACACACACAGATATATATATATATAATAATTATAATAATTCTAAAAATACGGAATATTAAAATCTACCCTCCTTATAAAGATTCCGTCCTCGGAATCAGCAGAAAAGAATACTAGGGATCTTTTGGCCAACTTTCCAATCTTGCATACATAACTTTTCTCAAAACTCAAATAACACCGAAATTGATTATGCCACACAGTTATCACGGAAGCTTCTCTCTGCACCATTGTTCCATCCATATCTTTTGACCAATTTTTTAATAGAATCACTTTTACTGATAGAGATGAAGAAGAAAAAAGAAAAAGAAAAACAAAGACAGATAGAGATAAATAGAGAGAGAAATAAAGAAACACACTGACTTTGTTATACGCCGCTGATATTTTAATCGCATCGCAATCCGCTGTTGTTATTCGTAATCCCATCATATAGCCTTACTTTGACTTGACCAAGATAACTCAGCTCAACTTGATTGGCATACCTTCGTATATTTGAGAATCATGAAATTTCAAAGAGGAAGAAATTTCATATCATAACGGGTGTCCCACCATTGTGGTTACCAAATCTGAATTTTTGAGAAAGCATTGCTGAAATGAAAGAATGACTGAGAGATCAATATGATCAAACGAACTTGGTATTGTGTGCCCAAATTAATACACTACTAAAGGTTGTTAACCTTCTTGTAGTCACAACACACATAATTGATGGCGTCCCATCCAACTCCTATCACACAGACAGGTATACCTTGTGTCCCCTATAGTTAGGGTTGTTCATCTCAGTCAGAATTAAAATATATGAAATGATTTCCAAATTAAATGAATAATGAAGGATTTCTAATAAATGACTTGTTAGGGCAATCCTCGGATCAAAACTGAAAAGGTTTCAAAACTGATATTTGAGGAGAAAATGAAATCCAGAAAACAAGATTCTGGCATAAAATGACTAAACGAGTTTTAGGGAAAATATCCTCTAACAAATACCACTTTTTGTGAGATGTCAAAAGAAGTTATAGAAAGAGAAGGTATTGCCAAGGTCTTAATACTTATATTCTATTTGAACTCTTCTGTTCACTCATCATCCGATTCCAGACACTTCTTCAGGTTCTAAGGAAATTGATAATCTTCATCGTCGTCGAATCGTAGTAGCCTCTGAAGATTCCACAATAGAAGTTTGCAACTTCCAGGAGTTTTGTCTAGATCAACACAACCATCTCAAACGAATACGCCTATCTTAACTTACTCGTTCGTACTATATCCAATAGTCCAATAGGAACTCGATATGAGATCAAACGTCCTTACATTGCTATACAAACTCCTACACACTCTCGTTTCTAGTTTACTATAACCCCAGCAATGATACCAACCTGTAACGCCCCCAAATCCGGGGTCAGAGGATTTGGTTGTCACTATGAAATCTCAAACCAAAATAACTTGTTTAATCGATAATTAAATGCCAGCAACTGAAATATAGCATCTGTGACCCCAAACTACACCCAAGATCATTTTAAGTTACAGTTCTAGAAACAAGATATCCAAATTCCACAAATAAATTTTTCACTTTCTTTTAAAACTCTTTTCAATAATTCTCAATCTCAAAACTTAACCCGCTAGTATAACTTCGAAAAAAGTATACTAGGCCCAACTATAAAATACACAACTATAATATAATATAATATAATATAAATAACTTTACACAATAGAACTTACACTAGTTCGCACACCCTGGACCAACCACCTTCCAAAAGCTTCTTCTTTCCTTCCTCGAATTACGCATCTAAATAGCGCAAGCTAATCCTCACTGGAGGCTAAATTTAAAAACAGGCAAGTATTAGTGGAAGAAATGCTCAACAAGATCATTGTAATATATATATGGTCATTTTGTTATAAAACCAACATCTGCAATAGCACAGATCATTTTAAAATCATAATTGCTGAAACAGAAAATTTATTAAAGAATCGGATAATTGTTTATCACTCTATTCAAAACTCTTTTTGATATTTTCGAGCGAAATGCTTCAGCAATACTTTGAATCTTGACGAGAATAAAACTCGTAAAACAGGGTTTACGGAAATATCGTAAACAATAATAACAAGAAGCAATGATTAAGGATTGAATCATAAAATTTATTCAAAACCGAACTCTTGACATTAATACTCATTTTGTTGTCATATCAAATTAGATATCAATACGGACTTTGATGCTCACAATATCCCATACTGAAGTCAACATCAATCATCTGTGCTAATACCACCTTTGATATTTAACAACAAATTAAGTATCAACATAAATCAGAAACTGAATCAAAACTGTATTTCATTTTTAATCCAAAACAGTTATAGTTGATAAATCATTTATTCTATGATTATCAAAACCAATATAATAATTTAGATTGGGATCATTCACCGATGGACGTACTATCACATGTTGATCAGCCCGTGTGATAGCACAAGGTCATGATTCATAGAAACTGTTAGTCACTAAACACGCGCTAATATTACACGCAAGTATACGAGTTCGCAAGTAATATAGAATCTTTTCTAGTTCGTTCCCACAACGACTGTATTGGTTAACTATCTAAATTACGCACCTACGCAACAATGTATGGTTATTATTAAATGCTAAGACTATAACAAATTGAGAATGATTATAACTAAGAATTACGATAACTATTATAACTACGAGAATAAAATAGACAGAATTAATGTATATGACAAACATGGGATTCTAACTTCATTAAGTACTTTATTCAATAGCCTTATTATTCTCAATCTTAGAATGCAATGGTGATGACACTAATCAGATAGCTCGAAAATGATAAATGCCAACTTTCGTTGCACGAGTACCATTCTACCAGACATCCACAAAAGAGATAGAAGCTGAATAGGCACCAATTATATTGAGACCCTATATGTCTATAGAATTTGACAACATAACGGTTTAAGCACAAGTTATCTATCTTGATTACATAGGGCAAGTAAGATGGTTAAAATTACCTACGAATCATGCATAACAATACATAAACCTATGCTAGCATGGCAAGTTCTAAATCTCTAAATTCACTTTCGCTTCACTAAGAATTAACACACTATCTTATAAGTTCGCGACACTCATAAGACGAATAAGCACAACAATAACTAGGACATCATACAATCACCACACACTAGGGCATCAAATAAATTAACTAAAGAAATCCATATTTGAATACGCTAGAACCCCACGATAATGATTAGCCCATAATCGAACTCATCGCCAACGTGGGTTCCAATTAAAACATGATATAACAAACGTAGTCTTTATAAGAATAAATAAATCAAAGTACATACAATAATATAGGTTCAAACAAACAAGAAATAAGCATCCAAATTACAACTCAAAAGAAAGATTCACAAGAATAAACTAGATCGTCTTCGTCTTTGTTGAATTGTGCCAAAAGATCTCTTATCGTCTTCTCCTCCCTTGATGTCTTCAAACTCTGAATTAAGAATTATCCTCTATTAATAAATGACCTAAGTTATGTTTATATAGCATTCCATGCACCCCAGCAGTCCAGAATTCGAATTGTAAAAGAATCAGGATTTCTTCTATCCCGACCCAGCGCGGCCGCGCGCTTCACCAACGCGGGTGCGCTGACTTTCTGCTCCCTGGCGCGGGCGCGCGCAACATCAGCACGGGCGCGCCGACCTTCTGCCAAAAAACTTTATTTTCTTTTCTTTATTCCTTGCAGCTTCAAGCCAGTCTTTCAAGCTTTTATTCCAACACATCCTAAACACCATATTAGCATCAAAACAATGCTAATTTACCTGATTCTCAAAATAAAGCCTGAAATGCAAAAACACTTGAAAACACATTAAAACACAAATAACTTGAGTACAAATACACCAACTCAAAGGTTATTAGAGCATAAATAAGTGTCATAAATGCCACTTAACACACCCCAAACTTGAATGGATGTTTGTCCTCAAGCATAAACAGACTCAAAGAACAAGAAATAAAAATAATGCATGAATGCAACTAATATGAATGCAACAATCCCCAAAGAATAACTAAACCAATAAACTAGCAACACCTCAGCAAATGCAATTATTCACATAAAGATCCGTCAAATCTCACAAATCAATCTGCACACCAGAGACGTGCGTGTGTGCAAATGCTTACATATATACTATTGCAACTAGGTCGACAACCATAACTCATTACTCATCAAGACAATCGTAGGTTTATAAACAGAATAAAAGCTAGACTCAAAATAACTTATAACACTTCAATTATTATATCGAAGTTAATCCTGGATTCATGCTTTTATTCATACAAAACAAAACATATATGCTTATTTGATCGTGCAATGAGTGAGGTCCACAAAAGACTTATACAATAGTACCCATGTAGTGAGCGTTAGGTTAGCAGATCCCAGACTATAAAATCCTTAGGTCACTAGGCACAAAGTCCCCTAAGAACTTAATAACTCGAGTTAAAAGAGCCCACTCGTGATCAATTATACATAACACTTATTCTTTTTTATTCTTTTTTTTCAATAATTTCTGAATGAGTGCGCTTCGCTCCATCTCATTCAACCCTAGACTACTCATAAAAATATGAGCACGCTACTAGCCATTTGACATCTAGCCACACAACTAGCATTAAAATCCAATTTCCTTCAATTTTTAAATATCCATGTCTTTTATTATTAAGAGAATACCCTAAATTCTAAATATAAACAAGCGATTAAACCTCGACAAATCAACAAATCATGACTATGATCTAGCACTCTAGCAACCTATAAGACTTAGTGAATCTAACATGCAAATCAATCCAAAAAGACTCAATATCACTAAATACGACATCACTACACTAGCATCAATATCACCAATAAATCTGAAAAATTATCTAAGGGAATCATGATATAATGCAAATGCATGAAACTACATGAACAAATTATCATAAAAACTACCAAAATAAAAAAAAACTACATCGAAAAATATATGCAACTATATGAATTAAACTATCATGAACATGCAAACTATATGAGACTCACACAAACATATTCCTTCAACTACTACCCCTAAATTTAAAATATTCACTGTCCTTAGTGAAGGTAATAGTAAGGAATCAGGCATACCTACTCAGAATCAGAATCATCACCCTCAACGGGTGGAGTGTCAGGTGTGTCCGGAGGTGGATACATGGAATCCTCACCAAAGACTGGCCACTGAATGTCAACTTCCGTAGCTCTAAATACAATCCCAAGTGCCTGGGTGAGATTGCGTGCAAACCGACTGTGGATGTCACGCATTGCATCCATCTTCCGTGCAAGACGCTTATATTGCGTCGAACTCAAACTAGCTCCCATATCTGCTCCTGCTGCTGCTGCTGCTGCTGCGATGGTCCCCCTTCATCTCCTAAATGAGATCTCCACGCAGTCCTACTCGCCTGACCAACAGCTGGCATCCCACCAGGTAGGTGGTCAAAAGAATATCTAAGCTCCTTCAGATCGGGCATGCCTCCATTCTATTCCTGCATCATAGCCAAAGTAGTGCTATCGATCGGAGCACTCGGAATCTGTAACTGCTCATGTGCGGGCCAATGCACACCAACTGCCACATACAATTTCGTCACCACTTACGCATAGAGAATAGACCCCGTAGTGCTTCCCCTCAAAAACCTCAAAATACCCTGGTAGATAACGATCCCCAAATCAATATAATCTCCCTGCAGAATGCCTCACAACAGCCGTGCACGCTCAACAGTAACCTCATGCACATGCGAAGATGGCATGATATTAGCACATATAAAAGCATTCCAGGCACGGGTAAACCTGTTCATACCGGACACTGGAAATGTAGAATACTCGGCGTCTGTGCCCCTCTAGATCTCCCAGTGTGTTTCGGGCCGACACGGAGTAGCAACAATGAGATCCAGATCAAAGTCCTCTGGAGTCTTATCATTCCAGGTATCCTGCCCCACCTTCCTTGAGACTGCTCAATCACTGTCCTTATAGCCTCAGAACTATACTCAACAGTCCTCCCTCTCACCACCGTAAAACCATTCTCCTCCTCCTTAGCGTTAGCGTAGAAGTCCCGCACAACACTCATGGGCACAGCAGCGGGAGCCTCACAAAAAGGTACCCAACCCATCTCGAGAATCATCTCCAACAACTGACCATCCTTCCCGGATGGCAGGAAATCCTCTCTCCTTAGCAATAGGCTTCACGAGAAGCCTTGTATACTCCTTCTCAGCCTCAGGAGTAGAAAACTGGGCCTCACACCACCAGCAGATAATGAATCGGTGGTGTTGCTTCCAACTTGAGTTCTCTGTCTTTTGGGTGCCATCGGGATTGAATAAAAGTGAGTAAAAGCTTAAGTTTTTAGAGAGAATATATGTTTGAGAGTTTGTGAATTGGTGGAGAAGATGTATGTAAGTGTATGTATTTATAGGTGGAGGGGTGTGAATTTGATAATTAATATAAGTGGGATTGATTATAGGAATCATGGGAATAATGGGATTGATTGGGAGAGGGAATTATGGGATGTGGTAGAGTAAAAATCGGGTTGAAATTGATTTTGGAATTAAAATCCCGATTTTCTCTAATAAAACTGTTGTATTTATTTTTTTTGAACAGGGACCGGCGCGGGCGCGCGCTAAGACAGCGCGGGCGCGCTGAAACTGCGCGGGCGCGCTTAACTTCTGGAAAACCGGTGCGGGCGCGTGTGGCTACTTGAAAAACGGCGTGCACGGGCGCGCCCAGCTTCTGTAGTTGGCCTTGAATTTTTTTCTTTTTTTGATTTTTTGTGATTTTTTCCTTTCTTCTTGCTTCCTCTACATACTAATGTACAACCTACTTGGGTTGCCTCCCAAAAAGTGCTTCTTTTACGTCGCTAGCTCGACGTAGAATCTCGAGATCAAGTGGACAATAAAGCGGCACTAACCACCTCGTGGGTTGCCGTATCACCATAATAATGCTTCAATCGTTGACCATTTACCTTGAATGCTTGGCCCGGATCATTCTCAAAAATTTCCACCGCTCCATGTGGAAACATAGTTTTGACAATAAAATGACCTGACCATCTTGACTTCAACTTTCCAGGAAAAAGACGGAGACGAGAGTTAAATAAAAGCACTTATTGCCCTGCCACAAATTTCTTGAGCACTAGACCCCGATCGTACCACCTTTTGACTTTCTCCTTGTACATTTTATTGTTCTCATAAGCTTGAAGTTGAAATTCATCAAGTTCGTTCAGTTGAAGCATCCTTTTCTTTCCAGCTGCATCCAAGTCCAGATTCAATTTCTTCAAAGCCCAATAAGCTTTATGCTCGAGCTCCACAGGCAAATGACACCCCATACCATAAACCAATTGAAACGACGACATTCCCAATCGAGTTTATATGCTGTTCTATACGCCCAAATAGCTTTATCAAGCTTTAAAGACCAATCCTTCCTTGATAGACACACTACTTTCTCTAAAATGTGCTTGATTTCTCTGTTATATATACCTCATCTTGACCATTTGTCTGAGGATGATAAGCTGTAGCAATGCGATGATTCACATTATAACTTTTCATCATGGTAGTAAACTTGTGATTGCAAAAATATGACCCTTCATCACTGATTATGACTCTTGGAGTTCCAAACCTTGTGAATATCTGCTTGTGAAGAAAATTAAGCACCACTTTCGCATCGTTCATTGGCAACGCCTTAACTTCAACCCATTTTGACACATAATCAACCGCCAACAGGATATACTGATTGTTGCAGGATGAGATAAATGGCCCCATGAAGTCAATTCCCAAAACATCGAAGACCTCAACCTCGAGAAGCACATTAAGAGAAATCTCATCCCTCTTGGACATATTACCCACACGTTGACATTGATCACATTTCAAAATGAACTGATTTGCATCTTTAAACAATGTTGGCCAAAAGAAACCTGCTTGAAGAACATGAGTTGCTGTCTTTTCTCCACCATAATGTCCTCCATAAGCTGTTGAGTGGCAATCTCGCAAGATCCCCCCCCATTTCGATGTAAGGAATACATCTCCTAATAATTTGGTCAGCTCCTTGGCGAAAAAGAAATGGCTCATCCCACATATACCACTTCACTTCATGAAGAAATTTCTTCCTTTGAGCATTAGATAAGTCGGGAGGCATGATGTTACTCACAAGGTAGTTCATAATGTTTGCAAACCACGACTCTTCTTCTTACACTCCAAACAGCTGCTCATCGGGAAAAGACTCATTTATCAATGTCTTATCCAATAAAGTAGCATTAGGATTCTCTAAACGCGAGAGATGATCAGCAACTTGATTTTCAGTTCCTTTTATGTCCTTGATCTCTAGTTCAAATTCTTGGAGCAAAAGAACCCATCGAATCAATCTAGGCTTCGAGTCCTTCTTCGAGACAAGATATCGAATTGCAGCGTGATCAGTAAACACTGTAACCTTAGTCCCAAGTAGATAAGATCGAAATTTCTCAAAACCATAGACAATAGCTAAAAGTTCTTTCTCTGTAGTAGTGTAATTCAGTTGAGCACCGTTAAGTGTCTTACTAGCATAGTAGACCACATGAAAAATGTTATTCTTCCTCTGCCCAAGAACTGCTCCAACTGCATAATCACTTGCATCGCACATCATCTCAAAAGGTTCATTCCAATCGGGTGCAATTATGACCGGTGCCGTAATTAGACTCTTCTTCAATATCTCAAAAGCTGCAAGGCACTCGTCATTAAATTTAAAAAGAAAATCTTTCTCTAATAAACTGCACAATGGCTTTGAAATTTTCAAGAAGTCTTTGATGAAATGCTTGTAGAAACCCGCGTGACCAAGAAAACTGTGAATTCCCTTGATAGAAATAGGTGGGGGAAGATTCTCAATGACCCCTACCTTGGCCTTATCCACCTCAAGACCCTTACTAGAAACCTTGTGCCCGAGAAATATGCCTTGACGCACCATAAAGTGATGTTTCTCCCAATTGAGAACTAAATTGGTTTCAACGCACCTCTTGAAAACATGTCCGAGATTTTGCAAGCATTCATCAAAAGAATCGCCAAAGACCGAGAAATCATCCATGAACACTTCCATATTCTGGCCAATCATGTCAGAAAAGATGGCCTTCATACATCATTGAAATGTGGTTGGTGCATCACATAGACCAAAAGAAACTCGTCTGAAGGCGAAAGTACCGAATGGACAAGTGAAGGTAGTTTTCTCCTGATCTTCCGGAGCGATACAAATCTGATTGTAACCCGAATAGCCGTCCAGAAGACAGTAATATTCATGACCAGCCAACCTATCAAGCATCTGATCAATGAAGGGCAATGGAAAATGGTCCTTCCTAATGGCCTTGTTCAGCTTCATGTAGTCCATACAAACTCTCCACCCCGTGACTGTTCGTGTAGGGATAAGCTCATTCTTCTCATTTGCTACCATAGTGATACCACCTTTCTTTGGCACACATTGAACCGGGCTTACCCATGAACTGTCAGAGATAGGGTAAATGATGTCTGCATCTAGCCACTTCATAATTTCCTTCTTTAATACTTTCTTCATGATTGGATTAAGTCTTCTTTGTTGCTCGACTGTAGGTTTGCTACCTTCTTCTAGCAGAATTTTATGCATGCAGTAAGAAGGGCTAATTCCCTTGATATTTGCTATAGTCCATCCAACTGCCAATTTGAACTCTCTCAGAATTCTCAAAAGCTTTTCCTCATCACTACCTGAAAGGTCAGATGCAATAATAACAGGAAGAGTAGATGCATCACCTAAAAAAGCATACCTTAAATGTTCAGGTAAAGGCTTAAGCTCAAGAGTATGAGCTTCCTCAATAGAAGGCTTGAGGCATTTAGGAACTTTGTTCAATTCCTCCATTCCAAGAGATTCAAAAGGCATATCAATATTCCTTTTCCAGGGAGAAGCATTCAAATATTGCAATTGCTCATCACCTTCGTCATCTTCGCTATCTGAATTTCCCAACAAGGCTTTTTCTAAGGCATCAGACCTTAGCAATTGATCAAGTTCCGATATGACCACCGAATCGACCAACTCGACTTTTAAGCACTCCTCATTATCAGGAGGAAATTTGATAGCACTGAACACATTGAAAGTTATATCCTGATCCAACACTCGCATTATAAGCTCACCCTTCTGCACATCAATCAAGGTTCGGCTAGTTTCCAAGAAAGGCCTTCCCAAGATTATGGGAATCTTCTTATCCTCCTTGAAATCAAGAATGACAAAATTAGCAGGGAAGATGAGTTTATCCACCTTGACCAAGACATCCTCCACAATACCTCTCGGATATGTAATGGAACGGTCAGCCAATTGCAAGGTCATGTAAGTTGGTTTGGGATCAGGTAAGTCCAATTACTTGAAGATTGACAAATGCATCAGATTGATGCTAGCCCCCAAGTCACATAAGCATCTGTCCAAAGACACTTTCCCAATAGTACTTGGAATAGTAAAGCTTCCTGGATCCTTAAGCTTCGGAGGCAACTTCTACTGCAGCACAGCACTACATTCCTCCGTGAGAGCGATAGTCTCTAAATCATCTAGCTTCACTTTTAGAGAGAGAATAGCTTTCATAAACTTTGCATAACTTGGCATATACTCGAGGGCCTCAGTGAAAGGTATGTTGATATGAAGTTTCTTGAACACCTCCAGAAACTTCTCGAATTGCTTGTCCAGCTTTTTCTTCTACAGCCTCTTAGGAAAAGGTGGTGGAGGATAGATCTGGTTCACCCCTGTATTACCCTCAGGAAGAGTGTGCTCAATAGTAGTTTTTTTTGTTCCACTTCTTCATCCTGCTGCTCTACTTCTTCCTCAGCTCCAGCTTTTTCAGTTAACTCTTGAGTTTTATCTGGATTAGAAACCTTTCCAGACCTCAAAGTGATTGCCTTTACCTGCTCTTTAGCTTCCTTCTAGTGTACCAAGCTGACGATTTAGCAAGGCATTGGCAACTGGCCCAATTTGATTTTCCAAGGTCTTGATAGAAATAACTTGGCTCTTGCACATAAGCTTCAACTCCTCTAATTCATATTTTTCATTAACTTGCTGCAGCTGAAGTTGTTGTTTTGGTGCATACTGCGGTTGCTGAAAACCAGGGGGGTTGTACTACTTAGCTGGATACTGCTGATAAGGCTGTTGAACCACATTCTGAGCATTGCTCCAACTGAAATTAGGATAATTACGGTTGTTTGGATGATAGGTAGCTGGCACAGGTTGCTGCGATCGTTGGAAGTTGCTCATGAACTGAGCCGATTCATTCAAAATTGCGCACTGATTAGTCTCATGGGCACCAGCACAAAGCTCACAGACACTAGTGATTTGATTAACTCCACAATTAGCCAAAGTGTCCACCTTCATTGTCAACGCCTTAAGTTGGGCAGCGATAGCAGTTGCTGCATCCAACTCCAGAATTCCTGCAACTTTTCCCTGAGTCAACCTCTGGGTAGGATTCTGGTACTCATTAGCAGCCATCAGTTCAATAAGTTCATAAGCTTCATCGTAGCTCTTAGCCCACAAGGATCCTCCTGATGCTGCATCAAGCATGGGCCTAGAAGTAGGACCCAATCCATATAGAAACAGTTGATAATCATCCAATCAGGCATGCTATGGTGTGGGCACTTTCTTAGCATCTCCTTATATCGATCCCAAGCCTCACACAGAGATTCTCCAGTTTGCTGTGCAAACTGGGTAAGAGCATTCCTGATTGCTGCAGTCTTCACCATGGGAAAAAATTTAGTGAGAAAATTTTGAGCAAGATCTTCCCAAGTTGTGATAGACCCTGCCGGTAGAGAGTGTAACCAGCATTTAGCTTTGTCCCTCAAAGAGAATGGGAAGAGTCGCAGCTTGATAGCATCTTCAGTCACACCATTGAATTTGAAAGTATCGCAGATCTCGATGAAATCCCTGATGTGCATGTTGGGGTCTTCGATAGGAGAACCCCCAAACTGGACTGAGTTCTGTATCATCTGGATCGTGCTTGACTTGATCTCAAAAGTGTTAGCCGCGATGGTTGGTCTAATGATGCTAGACTGAATATCATTAATCTTAGGCTTAGAATAGTCCATCAAAGCCTTCAGATTCTCTGCTTGATCACCCATAGCTACTACAATTGGCTCTTCAACTTTCTCTTCTTCTTCTACCTTCTTTTCTTCCTCAAAAACTTCCCTACGAATTACCACAAGTTCTTCCTCAACTTTATCTAGTGTTCTCTTACGAGTACGTGAACATGTATGCATACACCCTCGCTAGATCACCTAAAATGAAATAAAGAAAAAAATAAGTAATAATGCCCGAGTCAATGAACTTTAACGACCACTGATGCAAAGCACATAAACTAGTAATTAACACTGCAGTCCCCGGCAGTGGCGTCAAAAACTTGTTAGTCGCTAAACACGCGCTAATATTACACGCAAGTATACGAGTTCGCAAGTAGTATAGAATTTTTTCTAGTTCGTTCCCACAAACACTGTATTGGTTAACTATCTAAATTACGCACCTACGCAACAATGTATGGTTATTATTAAATGCTAAGACTATAACAAATTGAGAATGATTATAACTAAGAATTACGATAACTATTATAACTACGAGAATAAAATAGACAGAATTAATATATATGACAAACATGGGATTCTAACTTTATTAAGTACTTTATTCAATAGCCTTATTATTCTCAACCTTAGAATGCAATGGTGATGACACTAATCAGATAGCACGAAACTGATAAATTCCAACTTTCGTTGCATGAGTACCATTCTACCAGACATCCACAAAAGAGATAGAAGCTGAATAGGCACCAATTATATTGAGACCTTATATGTCTATAGAATTTGACAACATAATGGTTTAAGCACAAGTTATCTATCTTGATTACATAGGGCAAGTAAGATGGTTAAAATTACCTATGAATCATGCATAACAATACATGAGTCTATGCTAGCATGGCAAGTTCTAAATCCTTAAATTCACTTTTGCTTCATTAAGAATTAACACACTATCTTATAAGTTCGCGACACTCATAAAGACGAATAAGCACAACCATAACTAGGATATCATACAATCACCACACACTAGGACATCAAATAAATTAACTAAAGAAATTCATAAATAAATCCGCTAGAACCCCGCGATAACGATTAGCCCATAATCGAACTCATCGCCAACGTGGTTTCCAATGAAAACATGATATAGCAAACGTAGTCTTTCTAAAATAAACCAAAGTACACACAAGAATATAGGTTCAAACAAACAAAAAACAAACATCCAAATTACAACTCAAAACAAAGATTCGCAAGAATAAACTAGATCATCTCCGCCTTTGTTGAATTGTGCCAAAAGATCTCTTGCCATCTTCTCCTCCCTTGATGTCTTCAAACTCTGAATTATGAATTATCCTCTATTAATAAACGACCTAAGTTATGTTTATATATAGCAGTCCATGCACCCCAAGAGTCCAGAATTTGAATTGTAAAAGAATCAGGATTTCTTCTATCCCGGCCCAGCGCGGCCGCGCGCTTCACCAGCGCGGGTGCACTGACTTTCTGATCCCTGGCGCGGCTGTGCGCAAGATCAGCACGGGCGCGCCGACCCTCTCCCAAAAAACTTTATTTTCTTTTCTTTATTTCTTATAGCTTCAAACCAGTCTTTCAAGCTTTTATTCCAACACATCCTAAACACCATATTAGCATCAAAACAATGCTAATTCACCTGATTCTCAAAATAAAGCCTGAAATGCAAAAACACTTGAAAACACGTTAAAACACAAATAACTTGAGTACAAATATACCAACTTAAAGCTTATTAGAGAATAAATAAGTGTCATAAATTCCACTTAATAGAAACATGCCCCCAAAACATGAGTACTCAAATAAAAAGGCAATATATCTACCTGTGGAAAAATTGTGTCATAATATTTCATATGACACTTAGCAATAGCCCTCCGCTGGACCGTCCGCCCCGGTCACTTTCGCATTGATCCAATCTTAAAACCTTTTTATCAAAAAGGGGTCATAATAATCGACACCCTTATAAATTTTTGTTCCCTCATTAATTTGGGTAGGAATATTCGCAACCAAATTATTTTTCTCAAAATCCAAAACATTTATAAATCCAGTAATTTAAAAATATTTAACTATTCTAAACATAGAATAACAGAGAGTACTTGAATAATAAGCATTTAATTCAGCGATATATGAAATATTTATCTATGCTGAACTGAGAATATGAAAGCAATACTTCCATAATCATAAGCAGTTGGATATTAAAAACATTGAACTATTCTGGAATTAGAATATCATAGAAAACTGGCACAATAGGATTCAAAATAAATATCACTTGAAAAAAAGTGATGATAGGGATACTTGCCTTTGGATTTTTTTAACAGTTAGTCACACTCGCAATAACACAATCTCTCATTCTGACATCTCATGGCATCACCGTCTTTCCTTTTGACAATTCACTGATGTGCTGCTCCTGCGATTGCTAGAAGCCAGATATCCAATACCATTCCATCGCACTTTTTATCCAACGCCTTGTCCTGATCAACTCAAATGATCCGCATCTATAATTAAAATATACAATTTTAATCGTCTAAATGATAATTACTCAACGAACTGCGCGTCAAAAATCCTATCGTCTACCCATACGATAGCCCACACATAATTATAACAGCCAAACACCAGAATCTTGACTTACATACACATGTAATTCACATAGCACGTAAGCTCATAATCCACGTATCACATAATTCATATCACACATGACTCAGTTCATCAAAAGGTTCAACTCGGTACATTTAAAACTGAAATTGGGTCAAGAATATGATTTATCGATCAATAATCGACTCAGAATGACTTGTAAAACAAGAGACCTTTCGAAACAAAAGTATTTGGGTTCTGGAAATTATTTTTAATGAAAGCGAAATATTTTTCTGAGTCTAGACGCGTTCGTTTCGTATTACACGGATGAACGGTCTATTTTCTACGAATAAAATATGAATAATTCAATTAATAATAGTATTAATTGAATATTCAATACTCTATAAATATATTTAAAAGCTCGAAATAATTTTTAGGAATTATTTGGCTTAATTATAAATAATTATATTTTATTTAACTATTTATAAATAAAATTAATTGCTTAAATGAATTAATCAATCAATTAAATCCATAAATAATTAACTAAAATAAATTATAAATAATTAAATCAAATTTGAATTTTTGAAAATAATAAAAGAAAATGATTTTTGGAATTAAAATAATTCAGTTAACTATTTAAAATAATTAACTAAATTTAGTTTTGAATTTAAAAATAATTTTTGGAATTTCAAATGAATTTTGAATTTTCTGAAAATAATACCCAGAAACATGGTTTGGCAAGGTGTCATCTTCTTAGATGGATCAAACAGCAGCAAAGCACAAGAACACGGTCGGGAAGCTTGAAGAACTCGCCGGAATTTCCCATAATCCGGCGAGCTTCAACACCTCCGGCGAACCCCCGAATCACACCAAAACATCATGACACTTCTGTTTTTCACACCAAACTCGACAAAAATCATTCCAGAAATTGAATGGAAGCAACTACAACATCAAACAATCAAACCCACACAAAAATCGATCAAAACCATCAAGAACAACAAACTTTCCGACCAAAAAATCGATTTCCTTCATTTCTCAACCATAATCGACGTACTATATATCGAAACGATGCTAGAAACACGTACAATCTAATCATATCATCACAATCAACAACCAATTAACGTATAAACCAAAAAAATTGAAAAATACAAACTAACAAAACCTTTAACTTGACCTAACCATTCCGGCAATAGAACGGACACAAAAATGGTATGAATCGACTCTAAATAACATGTTAAAGCTAATCCTAACATCCAAAACAACCAAAAACTCCTGAAAATCAAGAACCCAATTCGTACTAAAATGATGAACTACGTTTTTTGAGCATTACTCCATCGAGTTGATGATTCTTGTATCAAAATAACGGGCTCGAAGAGAGCTTCGATTCGACTACTAGATCGTCAAAAACGGAACAACGGATCTCCAGATATCGCAAGATTAAGATCAAGAATGGATTGAAACCTCCAAGAACAATTTATATGATTTTTCTATTTTTTTCTTTCTGAAAAATAAAATAAAATAAATATCTGATTTTTAGATAATTATGAAAAATAAAATAGAAATTCAACTATTTATACTTATGGAATATTAATACCCCTTGGATCATATCGGATCCGAAAATAGATTACTTAGCCGCTAGGTAACTATAAAAACGATCCCATTTGGTATAAAATTTGGATAAATATCGAAACTGGGCTTCTTATAAAATACTCTAAGAGAAGATAATGTAATAATTTAATCAAAATATCCCATCTCTCGAGAATAAGGGTTTTATTGATTTACCGAAATGATTATCGTATTGAAAATTCTTCGTCGGGACTCGTATGGGTCAAACCGTACTCCGGATCGAAAAAGTCAAAACACGAAAAATGCTCAGAATAATCAAATTCGATTAAGAAGGAGTTTTCTGAAGAGTTTCGGGTTGTAAAAATGCAAAAACGGTTGAAGTTGGACGATTCCCGGTTTAAAAAAAATAGTTTATAATTACTCAGAAAGTAATTTATTAAATTTATAAATCTTTTATAAAATCATCTAACAACCTATAAATTAACAGAAAAATACCAAATTATCTGTACTTTATTTTGGATATATAAAAATTAAAATACTCGAATTTTATCACATATAAACATCCAAACATCAATTCTCATAACCAGATATTTCACCAAAATTCACATATTAATCACATAATAATTCTTTATTGATAAAAATAATTGCACGATATTTCTCGGATTTTACAAAACAATTTCAATTTACCGATATCAATAAGATCGTCTTTTAAATAACTTTTAAAAATAATACATTTAAGTAAATATTTTCAGAAATTAACAAGGATCGATATAACACTTTACAATTAGCACATTACCATTTAATAACACCAACTCGTCAAACATGAATAAAATATCCACCATTTTATTCCTTCTAAATCATAAAAGCACACATATATATATATATTCAAATAATAATTCTAAAAATTCTAAAATTTCAGAATATTACAAAATCAGTGATCGATTAAACCTTTCGTGAATAATGTAATATAATCCCTTTAGCCTTATATTATAGATCAAACTCGAGGCATACATTTTGTCATCCTCTGTTAACGTTTAATCCTTCTTTCCTTGATCAATGAGTAAACTATTAAACAAATCAGTATTTGAGCACGACCATGCATTTTATAGTCTTACTCAATCAAGAGGCCAATAATATCACTCCTTTAATAAAGGAGGGCTAAATCTCATCTAGATCATTAATATTTCTCATACGATTCATAATGTACCCAATGTCTACTTTTATTATTACCCGGTCAAGGATAACTTTCAATAGTATCAAAGTATATTAATTCTCATATAGAAATATAAAGATTTCAGGTCAAAGGACCAATACATCATTATGACTGTGAGATTAACTTATGACACTTTAAACATGTGGTATCTCACAACGGGTCAATCAAGCACCATGTATTTAATACATGTACCTGTGTTTTGACTTTAGTATCACCATACCTATGATCAATGAGATGTAATCATCAACCAACAAACACACTAGTCTCAATGTATTTATTATCATCACTTAACAATAATACTTGACTAGGGACCTTTAGGAATATCAATAATATTCTCGTAATCTCATTTCCAAGTCACGTACTTAGAGATATAGATTTACATATCATATTCCAAGGACATTTATTAATCTAATATCTTATCGCAGAAAATAAAGATATAATAAATTACTAAAGAATAATCCATATAATCATAATTAATAATCCAAATATTTCATAATATAAACATAATATTGTTGTCTCTAGGGCACAAACACTAACACTCATTTCTATTCCGGAATATCCAGTGGTTGTAGTAATCCACTTGGACGTTGATGTTCTGCTTTGACTCGTTGGCATGTATAGCATTTACTTACCCACTCTGTTATTTCTTTCTTCATGTTTGGCCACCAAAAGTTTTATTTCAAATCTCGATACATCTTTGTACTTCCTGGATGTATGGAATATCTTGAGTTGTGAGCGTCCCGTAGGATTTCTTCCTTTAATTCTGGTACATTTGGTATCCAGATTCTCGAGGAAACTCGTAGAATTCCTTTACCATCTTTCTGACTTGTGATTTCTTCTCCTGTTAGGTTGTCGTCTTCTTGACCCATTACCTCCTCTTGACATCTTTGAATCTTTTCCATTATTTCTGGCTGAAATGTCATTGCATAGTTCATTTCAGTGGATTCCCCTGGAATACGAACTTTAATTTCCAATTTCTCAAATTCTCTGACCAACTCTTCTGAAGAAGTCAATATATTCAATCTCTCTTTCTGGCTTAGCGCATCTGTTATGACGTTTGCTTTTCCTGGATGATAGTTGATTGTAACATCATAATCCTTGATCAATTCTAGCCATCTTCGTTGTCTCATGTTGAGTTCCTTTTGCGTAAAGATATACTTTAAAATTTTATGATCCATGTAAATTTCACATTTTTCTCCATAAAGATAATGTCTCCAAAGTTTTAGTGCGAACACGATTGCTGCTAGTTTCAGATCATGCGTAGGATATTTCAATTCATGAGAATTCAGTTGTCTAGAAGCATATGCAATTACATTACCGTGTTGCATCTGAACACATCCAAGTCCTCGATAAGAAGCATCGCTATAAATAACAAAATCTCTTTGCTCATATGGTAGCACAAGTATAGGTGATATCACCAGTCGGTTCTTTAATTCTTGAAAACTTTCTTCACATTTTTCATTCCATATGAACTTTTCATTCTTTTGAGTCAACTTGGTTAATGGCATGGCTATCTTCGCAAAATCCTTAACAAATCTTCTGTAATAACCTGCCAATCCCAAGAAACTTCTGATGTCTGTCGATGTGTTTGGTCTCTCCCAATTCAATACGGATTCAATCTTTGTTGGATCAACTTTAATTCCTCCAATGCTGATAATATGGTCCAAAAATTGTACTTCTTTTAACCCGAAATTGCATTTCGAGAACTTCGCGTAAAGCTGTTCTTTTCTTAATATTTCTAAAACAATCCTCAAATGCCTGGCATGTTCCTCTTCAGTCTCCGAGTAAATCAAGATGTCATCAATAAATACAATCACAAATCTGTCCAAGTATCTCTTGAACACTCTTTTCATCAAATCCATGAACGATGCTGGTGCATTAGTTAAACCGAACGCCATTACAAGGAATTCATAATGTCCATATCTGGTACGAAAAGCAGTCTTGGGAATTTCTTCGACCCTTATCTTCAGTTGATGGTACTCTGACCTCAAATCTATCTTATAAAACCATGCGGCTCCTTTTAATTGATCAAACAAATTATCGATCCGTGGTAGATGATACTTTTTATTGATAGTTAACTTATTTAACTCACGACAGTCGATACATAGTCGTATACTGCCGTCTTTTTTCTTAACAAACAATATTGGTGTACCCCATGGGGATACACTGGGTCTTATAATCCTTTATCCAGAAGATATTGCAATTGTGTTACCAATTCTTTCTTTTCAACCGGTGCCATTCGATACGGAGCTTTCGAAACTGGTTCCATACCTAGTGCTAAATCAATACTAAATTCAATTTCTAGATCCGGCGGTAATCCTGGAAGTTCATCTGGAAAGACATCAGGAAATTCACACACAACGAGAATATCTTCTACCCTCGGACTTTCCTTTTCAGTATCCAACACATAATCTAAATAAAATTTACATCCTTGTTGTAGCAATCGTTTAGTCTGCATCATCGTCAGGAACTTTTTCCGCTATTTCTCACCTTTGCATTCTCCGCAGTTCCCAATTTCACTTTCTTATTCGCACAATCGATCTGAGCATTATTACTGGCTAACCAATCCAATCCTAGAATAACATTAAACTCTTCTAACTTGAAAGGTATCAAGTCAATTGAAAAGTGATGTCCTGTTATTTCGATATCGCACTTGGGGCATACTTGATTTACAGACAACTGGTAGTCATTCACTAACTTTATAATTAACTTCTCGCCCAACCGTTGAATTTCACAACATATCTTATCAATGAATTCTTCAGAAATAAAGGATCTTGTGGCTCCAGAATCAATCAATACTTTTGCAATAACTGAATTCACTGAAAGCGTACATGCAATCACACTTGGACTTTGCACAACTTCCTTCATAGTAATATTAAAAGTTCTTGCTCTCGGCATACTCTGATGTGGTGGTGGAGGTAATGCCAATACTCTTGGAACACTGGCTGCCATCGCTGGTCCTCTACGATCCCTGGCAACATGCCCTTTCTTCCACACTGGAAATGAGTAACTTATATTCCCCCTGTTGGACATTCATTGGAATAGTGTCCTTTTTGTTTACACTTGAAGCATGTCACATTTGCTTTGTTGCAAATGCCCGTATATTTCTGACCACATGTTTTGTAGTAAGGCAATGGTGGTCTGACCATTCCCTGCTGGTTTGGAGCTTGGAAACAATTACCTGCTCTCTGATTGCCTTGACCTATCCTTTTGAAATTTATATTTTCCCGGCCTTGAAATCTCGGCTTCTTGTTAGAACGGTTCTGAAAATTCCCTTGTCCCTTTTCCTTTTTGGACATCACACTTTCCACTTCAATGATCATGGCTTTCTGAACCATGGCTGTATATATCATCAATTCAAATACTGCCACTCTGCTATGAATCCATGGCTGTAATCCCTGTTGGAATCTCTTAGCCCGTTTCTCATCAGTATCAACCTGTTCCGTAACGAACCTAGCAAATTATGTAAACTTGGTTTCATATTCAGTCACTGACATATTCCCTTGCTTCAATTCCAAGAACTTGATTTCCATCTGGTTCTTCATATAGCGAGGAAAATATCTCTCTAAAAATAATTCAGTAAACCTATTCCAAGTCACAATGCCCTCACCTTCTAGAGCTTTCTTGGATTCCCACCAATAATTAGCCTCTCCCTTCAGGAAATAGCTAACAAAATCAGTCTTCTGATCTTCATCAACTTTCACAAGCGCAAACACTTTCTCCATTTCTTTCAACCAAGCCCTAGCCATAGTAAGATCTGTTGTGCCCTCAAATTCTGGAGGCTTAACTAACTGAAACTGCTTAAAAGTAACAACAGGCATAACTGGTGGTATTTGAGGTTTAGGACGAGGTGGTTGTTGTAACATTTGTTACTAAAATGGTTGTTTTTGCTGCATCTAATGTTGCATCATTACCATCTGTTATTGCATCAGATGGAACATTTGGTTAATGGGGTTATTATTCTCTTCCTCGGAGTTGCTATTGGAGGTTTCAGTTCTGGTCTTTCTTTTTGGTGTCATTTTTATGATAATAAAACAAACAGGTCTTTTAATAATTTTATTAAACAGTTGATAGTGGATAAGGAAACAAATTGACTTGTATTAAAACAAAAAAATTAAACTGTTTGGGATTTAAACAAAACATTTGAAACAATTTTAAAATTCTAAATAAATAAGCTGAACATCATTATTTTGAATAAAACAAAATCTAAGATATGGAAAAACTGTAAAGCGGTAAAGTAAAAGTAAATTCTGTAAAGACTGAAAATTTGAATAAATAAAAGAAAAAGATTGAAAAAGGTTTATTTTATATAACTGACACCAACAACAGGTGTTAATGCTTGATATAAAAGTCTAACATCAAGTCTATCATAAATGCTGCCAATACACATCAAAACTGGGTACATACATACATATATAGTCCCACTATACTATAGCTGTCTCTATTTACATATAACACATATACTACAATATCCCTGGTCCAATGTCATGTCTCAGAACCCTGGCGGAATACGGCCTAACTCCTGATGAAGAGTCTCAATAACTGACTGAGCAAGACGGGTGGCTCTGTGAAACTCCGCATAAGTATGTGTCCCAGCATGCATCAATGTGTCCAACTTAAGAGATGCGCTATAAACTATCTGTCGTAACCTCTATCTCATCAGATAATCTGGTTGAAGTGTTAATAAGGGACCTCTGTCTCTCCGATCAAACAATCACATAATCTCCCTGCACTGAGATCTCCAATACTGTACATCTTCCCTCATGATACTGTACTCATGGTAAGGTACCATGTGGGGCTCTCTGACCTATCCAACTGACTCCTGTGACGGAACCCTGGGTATCCCAGCAACACCCTGCTGAGGCAATCCCAACTGTAACCCTATATCATGCTCTCACATCCCCTCAACCGGGGCCATCTGAAACACCTCTAGAACTGGAGCATATACTGGCATAGGAAGTGGAGCTACAACCGGTGGACACTCTGCCTAAACCTCAGGTATGAACTGATACTCTAAAGGTAATGGAGGTGGTATCAATGGCTCAAAAAACTCCATAGGATCAAACATATCAGGATCTGGAAGCTGCTCTGGGGCTAGTGGTGCTGGCTCCTGTGGTATCTCTGGTGGAGGTATCTGTGCTGGAATCTCAACTGATACTGGTGGTATCACCGGGGCTACCGGTCCTGTGACGGTTCTCTCAGAAGATAATGATGATACCATCTGATAATATAGCCAAACACAAGACAAAAGAAGGTCATTTAGCATTCCTAAAACTTAAAAATTCCTAGTCTTAAAACTATCTAAACCTCAACAATCATATTCCTATCTTATGTGATCTACCTATCTTATCTTATTCCTAATGTTCTTGTTTCAGGGACAAAAACCTATAGCTCTGATGCCAAACTGTAACATAACGCCCTCCAAATCCGGGGTCTAGATTTGGGGGTTACTTTCTAATCTCCAAACTAATACAAACCTGTATTACAATTATACAAACATATATCTAACCCCTTTAATCTATCCAGAATCTTTTCAGGTTGAGGTATGAAAATAAGAATAACAGAATAACTTTATTATAAACTAAATTTAACATCTCATAGAACTCTCTTTATTACAAACCATTATATAAACAAGTTTTAACTAAATTCATTTTATTTCAAACACACACCACATCTATCTACACCACACCTGCTTAGGTGGTTCAAAGCTCTCTTCCTGAATCGGGATTAGCACTCTTGGTATTAGAGGATCTTGCTGCTTGACAAGCTTCTTTACCACGCGGGTCTGGATATGTTTTATTCTCTTTCTTAACTGAAAACAAACAAGGTGAATAACAATAAAGGGGGTGAGCCAAAATTTGCTCAACAAGTCCACAATATAAAAACAGTATTATGATAAAGCTAAATGAACTGGTAATCTCATTATATTGGTAGATATATATTTCTGCAAAGGAGAACGAAGGCCACTATCGACGAGTATCAATAAACTAGACTGGACACAAGTTTGCACCTATATCCTACTGATCATCCAGGACACAGTGCCGATCTACACCCTTATATATAGATCCATTCGGGTACCCAGGCTCTATGGCCCAACACAAGGATCCAGTTAATTCTCGGTCCTTAGGATCAAGTATATACATGATCCCAAACACCACCATCTAGTCCACAGATGAGCAACCAGAATAATTGGTATGCTTTGATGTATCCCAACATCAGAATATATCAGGATATATGTATAGATATATAATATTTTGGAATATAAATAGAGTATTCAAGGAATCAAGAGAAATCAGGAATCGAAATGAGATATGAATAGAGGAATAATAATTGTGTATCAGTGTATGTGAACAGGAATTATCAGTGTTTAACTGTGATGAAAGTCTTAAAGCAATTCACTATTCTGAATTTAGAATAGGGGAGAACTTGCCTGTTACACGATCTATCATAAATATATCACCGTTCTCTCACACTGGCTCGGTCCGATTCCTCAACCCGATTCTGAAAAACTCGACCCGAAAACAGAGAATTTCTGATTTTTTTGTATTTTTAATATTTAATTATAAATAATTTAATAAAAATTAGGCTATTTATAGTAAGTAAAATAATAATCCTAATTAAAATTAAGGCCCTAATTATGCATCTAATAAAGTTAATTGGCCCCTAAGTTTATAATTTTTTAGTATTAATTTCTAATTTTTAAATATTTAATATATACAATATATATGCCAAAAATTCCCAAAAATTGTGACAAATTCAAAAATACCAAGAAATGGTATAATTGAAAGTCCCATAATTTTGTAAAAATAAAAATATGATTTTTGTGGGGCTTTTGACACCCGAAGAGGCCCGGAAAAGTCATTTTTCACAAAACGAGAAAATTTATAAAATAACTAGATGTTCAAAATAACGCAATGGTACAAGCCATTCTAGGAAAAATAAGGCCAATTATTTTATTTGAAATATCAGTTATTAAAACAAAGTTTGGATCGTACAACTTTTGATACAAAAGCTTTTAACACGAAACGAAATACCCAATAAATATCTGAAAAAATAACTTGACGATACGGAACACACGTAGCACATAGCAGTTACGGTTTTATGACTAAATACACATAATAACATAAAAAAACACATAATTCATTGTTATAATAATATAATACAAGCGTAATTTTCTCAGTCGTTGCAGCTGCCGCCCCCGGACCCCCGTTGTATTTTGTTTTTTTCAAGTTCTTTATTTGTTTAATTGAGCATGGTACTGGTTATGGCCTTAAGACCTTTAGATTAAAGTTTATGGTTTTGGTTTTTATAAATACGACTTGCATGTCATTTTCATTATTCTTGTAACTATTTTACCTCGAATGTAACTCAAGTTTTCTTATGTAAGTATATTGGTATAGGTTGTTTTATTGTAATGTACTTCAAGAAGGAATGATTCAAGAGGAGAAACAACAATCAAGACAAGAAGAATGAAGAGTTGTAATTGTATTTATATTTTTCACCATAGATTGACCATGATCCTTTAATTAGCTTGAAAGGATCACATAGGATAAAGGCCATAACCAAGCACGTTTACATACCACACTTTACATATTGAGGTATGAATGTATGTATAGAATAGTAAATGATGCATGCTTTAATTATATTAATCATGCATGAATGTATGTATTAGATACGTTACCCATGTCATGCCTGCTAAACAAGATAAAATTTGTAACGACTCAAGATTTTAAAATTTACAAATGATTATGAGATTCTCGTGTTTATGAAACACGAAATGAAATATGAATCTTCTTTATTTCCATCATGGGGCTATTTTTTCAACAATGATTTCATTGAACTTGTAAGGTTGTGGGTTTTAAGCGAGACTGATGTGACTCCTCTACTAGCTGGAAATCAAACCATTATCGAGTATTGATTTGAAGTATTTTATTCAAGGAAAAATTGGGAATCTCTTTATAATGGGATCATGATCGTTATAATACTAACAAAACCCTAATGTTTATATTAAGTTATTTAGATGCCTTCCAATATGTCCAACTCGTTAACCCCTAGATCGATAAGGAGTGGGTTCGCCAGAGCAAAGTTCTCCCATCTATCGTGGGACGGCATGTTGAAGTATATGATACTTTTTAGACTTTTGGGTTAGACTTAACTAAGTTACCACAATAGGATTGTGAATTTAGAGGCATAGAGTTTGGTGAGATTTATTGGATAAATATGAATAAATGTCGTTCCACTAAACTATCCAAGAGTTATATAGTTGATATAATTGACAAATGTTGTCTACCTAAATAATCTTATTTGGGGAGAAAAGCCAAAGCTGACCTAAGATGTGATGAAATATGGATGTTGGCTCACTAGAAAGTATATAGGAGATATTCTTTCCGAATTAATATTTAGGGCTATTAATTTGATAAAAATAGTGGGAGATATATATTTTGAATATATATGAATAATCACTTAAACATAATTTAATAATCATATGTAGACTAATTAATCTTATGCACTTAAACATTGTAGATATCAAATGGCAAATAATTCAAACAACTTCTATGTGCGATCAGTCCTTGAGAAGGACAAGCTGACAGGAACAAACTTCCTAGACTGGAAGAGGAACTTGAGGATTTTCCTCAAAAAAGAAGTCATTTATACTTATCAAGAACTCAGTCTCTATGAACTTTTGCTGCTTTTCAGGTCTGTCTTATAATAATTTCATATATTGAAGATATGAATTAACAAAAAGAGACAGTTGACTTAAAATTTGAAAAATTCTAAGTTTACAGACATAAAATGAAAAACAAATATGCAGATAAATATGAAATATTTATAATTCATGTTCCAGTTAATTTTTAGTTAATCAAATGAATTTTGATTTATCAGAAATTAATCTTCTACAAAACATTAGCTGAGTTCTTGCCCTTAGGATGAAGAATTTAGCATACCAATTTTACCTACAAGTCTAGTGAAAGTAGCTTCATCCAAAGGTTTAGTAAAAATGTCAGCTAATTGTTTTTCTGTTGGAACAAAAATTAGCTCAATGGTTGTTAGGGCGAAAACACGCGCTAAAATTACACGTAAGTATACGCGTTCACAAGTAGTATAAGATATAAATAAAATTCTTACCCACAGAGACTCTTTTTAGTTAACTTAAGATTATGCACCTATGCAACAATGGCATGGCTATCGCTCAATGCTAAGACAATAACAAGTTGAGATGTTTATAACTAAGATTAAACTAACATGCAATTAACTAAGAATAATAGTGATTGAATTAACTATATGAGACAAACATGGGATTCTAACTTCATTACTACTTCATTCAAAGTCATTGTTCTTAACCTTAGCATGCAATGGTGATGACAACTAATCAGATAACACGAAACTAGTAAACGCCAACTGTCATTGTACGAATACCATACTACCAGACATCTACAAAAGAGATAGAAGCTGAATAGACACCAAATTATGTTGAGACCCTATACGTTTATAGAATTTGACAACATAAAGTTTAATGAACAAGTTATCTATCGTGATTATATAGGGAAAGTAAGATGGTTAAAATTACCTACGAATCATGCATAATAAATACATGAATCTATGCTAACATGGCAAGTTCTAAACCTCTATATTCACTGTCGCTTCAGTATAGATTAACATGCTATCTTATATATTAGCTACGCACATAAGACGAATACGCACAACCAATACTAGGATATCAATCAATCACCACACACCAAAATATCAAAAAAAATTAACTATAGAAAATCCATAAGTAAATCCGTTAGAACCCCACGATAATGATTAGTCCATAATCGAACTCATCGTCACCATAGGTTCCAATGGAAACATGATAATAAACAACATAAGAGTACTAGGGTTTAAAGAAAAATCGAAAACAAGCATCCAAGTATCAACTATACTAAAGAAAACAAAATTCTTCTTCTCCGTAGCCGTCTCATGCTCTCTAGGTCTTCTTATTTCTCTCCCTTGGCTCCTCATTGTTAAAAACGTCTTTTTATCACTATATATAAGCCCCTAGTGGACCTAGACCCTCAAAATCATCAAATTTTACTAAAATCAGGATTCTGGGGCAAAAAGGGCGGGGCGGCCGCGCTCAAATCAGCGCGGGCGCGCTGTTTTTTGGCAGAAAGGCGGGACGGCCTCGCTAGTTTTGGGGGCAGCCGCGCCTGACTTCTGAACTTTTCTGCAGTTTCTTCTTTTGGCTGTATCTTGAGTTCTGCTCATCAGAATTAGGTGATTCAACTTCCTACGTGAAGCTAACGAGATTCTATACAACTTGAGAATGGCCTAGGCTTCCAATTCTGACCTCTTTTCAGAATATTTACTTATAAATCTCCTTTTTTTTCATTGAACTGATGCATGAAATGCAATAACACAAAAACATATCAAAAATACCAATAACTTGAGTCCAAAACACCAACTTAAGCTTGTAATGAAGCATTCCAAGTAGATATAAAATCCACTTATCACACCCCCAAACTTGAATCGATGATTTCCCTCAAGCATAAACACACTCAAATCTATAAAACAAACCTAATGCATTAATGCAACTACGTGAATGCAACTAAATGATAATAAAATCGATCCCCTCAGAATAACCATAACCAAATGAATAAGCCAACGCCTCTAAGAATGTAATAACTCAAAACAGAGTTTGAATAAACCCCACAAACCAACTCACAAACCAGAAATGTGCGTGTGTGGATGATTAACAAATATACTCTCGAAACTAGATCAATAACCATAACTATCTCTCATCAAGACAATCACAAGTTTATAAACAGAATAGACGTTAAACACATAATGACTCTTAAAACCTTATTTCTACTAGAGTTATACAAGGATTCACGCTATTATTGAACATATAATAACATGCTTATTTGACCGTGCAATGAGTGAGGTCCCAAAAGACTCATGAAATAATACCCATGTATTGAGCGTTAGGTTAGCGGATCCAGACTATCAAAGCCTTAGGTCACTAGGCACAAAGTCCCCTAGAACTTAATAACTCGAGTATTAAAGAGCTCACTCTTGATCAATTATGCATAAACACATACTTTTTTTTTCTTTTTTTCTTTTCAACAATTTCTGAATGTGTGCGTTTCACTCCATCTCATTCAACCCTAGACTACTCATAAATTATGAGTCGGCTACTAGCCATTTGACGCCTAGCCTTATTCATCACTAGCAATGAATTCCAAGTTTTTCTCCATATTTAAATTCAGTGTTTTTTACCATTACAAGAATACCAAAAATTCTAAATATTAAAAAGTGATTAAATCTCAACAAATAAACAAGTATGATCATGAACTAGATCAAAAGCAAACCTATAAGACTTGTGAATTTGTTTTCCTGGCATGCAAATCAATTCATTAGACTTAAAACAACCCTCTATTCATCATCAACATCAACTTATCAATCGGAAACAGCTCAACCTAAGGGATCATGTTATATGTGTGCACATGCAACTATATGAACTCACATAAAAACACAAAAAAAAAGCAAACAAATATGATCTATATGAACAATCATGCAAAAATACAATGAAATACAACTAAACATGCTACATGAATCTATATGAATCTACGTGGACACAGACAAACTAATCCTTACATTATCAACCCAAATTTAAAATTTTCAATGTCCTCATTGAAGGCAATAATAAGGATTTCAGGCATACCTAGTTAGCGGGAGGATCATCCTCTTCGGTTGGAGGATTAGGTGGTCAATCAACCATCTACATCAGTGTCTCGGAAAACAGTACCGAGAGCGAGTGTCAAATCTTCAGCAAAATGTCGGTGGATGCCATGCATGGCCTCAATATGCTGAATCAACCTTCTATAGTGTGCATGACCAAGACCATACCTATTAACTGTCTGTGGTGCACGAGAGGAACCTTCTGTAAGCACGGGAGGAACCGGCCGGTCACCCTTTATATTACCATAAATATATTCCAACCTCTTGTCCAGGGGTGCACCTAAGAATGAATAACTCAAGTGATCTAGAAGTGGGTTGAGCTCAAGTGTGGGAGCTTCTTCAATCGACGGATCGAGACGCTCCTGGGAATTTTCAGCTCTTCTATTCCAAGAGAATAAATTACATATCCAACTTCCTCTTCCATGGAGGTGCATTCAAAACCTGCAGTTGCTCTGCTCCTTCTTCATCTTCAAGAACTGATTCCCCTATTAATGCTCTCTCCAAGGTATCTGACTTTGGCAATTGCTCAAGCTCCGAATTCACGACAGAGTCCACCCACTCTACTTTAAAGCACTGCTTTTTTTTTCTGTGGGTAACTTTATTGCCTTGAACACACTAAAAGTGACCTTCTGATCTTGAACCTTCATTATAAGCTCTCCTTTTTGCACATCAATCATAGTTCTTCCTGTACCCAAGAGTGGTCTTCCCTAGATTATGGGAATCTTTTTATCTTCCTCGAAATCTAAAATGACAAAATCAGTAGGGAAGATGAGTTTGTCCACCTTGACCAAGACATCCTCCACTATACCTCATGGATAAGCGATGGAACGATCAACTAGTTGCAATGACATGTATGTCGGTTTCGGATCAGGTAGACAAAGATTCTTGAAGATGGACAAGGGCATCAGATTGATGCTAACTCCCAAATCACACAAGCATTTGTCGAAAGACAAGTTTCCAATAGTGCAAGAAATCGTGAAGCTTCCAGAATCCTTAAGCTTCAGAGGCAATTTCTGTTGCAGAACTGCACTGCATCCCTCTATAAGAGCAACGGTCTCTAAGTCATCGAGCTTCACTTTCGAGAGAGAATACCTTTCATAAACTTCACATAACTAGGCATCTGTTCAAGAGATTCAGCGAAAGGTATGTTGATGTGAAGTTTCTTGAATATCTCCAGAAACTTAGCAAATTGCTTATCCAACTTCTACTTCTGCAGCCTCTTAGGAAAAGAAGGTGGAGGATAGACCCGTTTCTCCCCTGTATTACCCTCAGGAGGAGTGTGTTTCACAGTTTTCTTCCTTGATTCCACCTCGGCATCCTTCTGCACCACTTTTTCAGTTACAATCTCATTTTCTAGAATTAGCAAGGGTGCAGACGCACCTGCATTATAGAGTTTTCATACTCTTTATCTTGTTGAATTTGGGGGCTTGTGACCTTTCTGGATCTCAAGGTGATGGTGTTCACCTGTTCGTTAACTTTCCTCTTGCTTGGATTGGCTTCTGTATCACTAGGAAGCGTTCCTGGTAGTTGATTCAATAGGACGTTAGCAATTTGCCCTATTTGGTTCTCCAGAGCCTTGATAGAAACAGCCTAGCTTTGGCATATGAGAGCCTTGTTTTTGCAGATAAGCCTCAACTCCTCCAATTCAGATTTTTCATTTGAAGATTGACCTGCACCTCCATGAGTTGTTGTTGAAGTTGGAATTGTTGTCTTGGTGCAAATTGTTGCTAAAAACCAGGAGGGTTGAATTGCTTTGCCCCAAACTACTGGAACGGCTGTTGCATCGCATTCTTATTGTTGCTTTAGCTGAAGTTAGGATGATTCCAGTTTTTAGGATGATAAGTATCTGGAACTGGTTGCTGCGATCTCTAAAAGTTGCTCACAAACTGAGCTGATTCACTAGATATAGTGCATTGCTCCGTCGCATGCGAACCTGCACACATCTCACAAACACTAGTTATCTGATTAACATCATAGTTAGCCAGAGAATCGATCTTTATAGACAACGCTTTTAGTTGAGCAGTGATAGCAGTAGCTGTATCCACTTCAAGAACTCTTCCTACCTTGCCTTGTGGCAATCTCTGAGTTGGATACTGATATTCATTAGCAGCCATCAGTTCAATTAGATCATAAGCTTCCTCATAGCTCTTTGCCCATAATGCTCCACCTGATGCTGGATCGAGTATGGGTCTTGACTGTGCTCCCAAACCGTTATAGAAGTAATTGATGATCATCTAATCAGGCATTCCATGATAAGGACACTTCTTAAGCATCTCCTTATAGCGCTCCCAAGCTTCACATAAAGATTCTCCTGATTGCTGCGCAAATTTAGTAAGAGCATACCTCATTGCAGCTATCTTTACCATAGGAAAGAATTTAGGAAGAAATTTCTGAGTGAGATCCTCCCAAGTAGTGATAGAACCTGCTGGTAGAGAGTGTAACCAACACTTAGCTTTATCCCTCAGAGAAAAAGGGAAAAGTCTCAGCTTCACAGAATCTTCGGAAATATTGTTGAACTTGAAGGTGTCACAGATCTCGATGAAATCCCTAATATGCATACTAGGATCTTTCGTTGCAGAACCCCCAAACTGGATTGAATTTTGTACAATCTGAATCGTTCCAGGCTTGATTTCAAAGGTATTAGCTGCGATCGCTGGTCTGATAATCCTAGATTGAATGTCATTGATCTTGGGTTGAGAAAAATTCATCAATGCTTTCGTTGATTCTACTTGATCTCCCATTTTAAGGAGTACCTAAAACATAAACAGGTAAACAATGAAAGTAAAATAATCTGAGTCGGTGAACTTTAACGACCACTGATTTCAAGCACATAAACTAAAAATTAACACCGAGTCCCCAGCAGCGGTGCCAAAAACTTGTTAGGGTGAAAACACGCGATAAAATTACACGTAAGTATACGCGTTCACATGTAGTATAAGATATAAATCAGATTCGTACCCACAGAGACTTTTTTTAGTTAACTTAAGATTATGCACCTATGCAATAATGGTATGGCTATCGCTCAATGCTAAGATAATAACAAGTTGAGATGTTTATAACTAAGATTAAACTAACATGTAATTAACTAAGAATAAAAGTGATTGAATGAACTATATGAGACAAATATTGGATTCTAACTTCATTACTACTTCATTCAAAGTCATTATTCTTAACCTTAGCATGCAATGGTGATGGAAACTAATCTGATAACACGAGACTAGTAAACCCCAACTGTCGTTGTTGGGAATATGTTGTGAACTTGATGATTTCATTAACAAAATATATTAGTAGATTCAACTAGTGTATTATGTAGCACTCGACAGATATGCAAATATAATCCTGACGGATGACTCAATACAGTCCCGACAAATGATGATTTGACATCCATCGAGTGAGTAGCTTATGTAAAAATAAGTCATGTAGCACATTTCAGCAAACACCTCTATATAGATTTTGTAGTAGCATATAAGTCATGTTGACTTTAATTAGATATGCAGAATAGGTTGATTAATTGTACATAGATGATGTCTTGTAATTCTGCATAAATGAAATGAAGTCAAGTGCCAAATAGCTACCTGATGGATGATCAACAAAGCTACCCGACGGATGATCAACAAGGCAACCCGACGGATGATCATGTACCTGACGGATGATCAATTCAAATATCTGTTGACAGTGACAACACAGTCACATGTGTTGAGTGTATGTAAAAGGAATGTGGAAGCCTATTCAACTGGGTTTTTGAGAAAAAGAAGTATTTCCATTTTCATGCTATTATGAAGATATTCAAAGATGCTGGAATAGAGAAGTGAAGCAGCATAGTATTAGACTTGATAGGTTTTGTTTTATTATCTTGTCTTATTACTGTGTAATCTTGGTGATATATAAACCAAGAGTAGCAAATAGAACAACAACAAGACTAATCAATACATTTTCTCAGAGAAACAATTGTAAGCTGTATCTTTAGCATTTCTCTGTAAGTTTAGTTGTTCTTATTTGTAAGCAGCTGTGAGCTTTTCAATCTTCACAGAGTTCTCTTGATATATATATATATATATATATATATCTGGTGGATACATTCAAATCCACCATAAAGTTTTAAAGACTTGGGTTTTTATTACTTTTTGTTTTGATTTAACTAACTCTTTATTCCGCACTTTGTAAATCAAACACTTATATATTAGTAAGATAGAACATTTTATAATTCAGGAAAAGTTTCAAGAATTCCATTCAACCCCCCTTCTGTAATTCTTGTTGCATTGTTAGGGACTAACAATTGGTATCAGAGCAAGCTCTTGAAGAACAAAGAGTTTAAAGATCACAACAAACAGCAAGATGAACAAGAAGGATGTTGGAGTCAAGATTCCTTTTCTGGACAAAGATAATTACCATCACTGGAAGGTAAAGATGCATCTTCATTTACTTTCTCAAGATGAGGCCTATGTGGATTGCATAGAGAGAGGCCCTCATGTACCTATGAGAGATGCAACTGGAAATGAGCCATCAGTTCCCAAGCCAAGGCATGAATGGTTAGATCCTGATATTGAACAAGTCAGGAAAGACAAGAAGGCCATGAATATTCTATTCAATGGAGTTGATGGTGACATGTTTGACAACATCATCAATTACAAAACTGCCAAGGAAGTTTGGGATACAATTCAGATTATCTGTGATGGCACTGAACAAGTTAGAGAAAACAAGATGCAGTTACTAATTCAGCAATATGAGCATTTCCACTTTGAAGAAGGTGAAACTCTCACTGATATCTTTAGTAGATTTCAAAAGCTACTAAATGGTCTAAAGCTGCATGGAAGAGTCCACCAAACCAAAGATTCTAACCTCAAATTTATGAGATCCCTACCAAAAGAATGGAAACCAGTGACAGTCTCCTTGAGAAATTCACAAGAATACAAGGAGTTTACACTAGAGAGACTGTATGGCATTCTAAAGACTTATGAGATTGAAATAGAGCAAGATGAAAGAATGGAGAAAGGGAGAAAGAAAGGAGGGTCCATTGCACTGGTTACTGAGTTAGAGAAAGAGAAAGAGATGAAGATAGAAGTTGTTGAGTCTACTTCAAAGGTCTGTGAAAACAAGGGCAAGGGGCTGGTAGCAGAAAATGAAGATTCTTTGAGCCAAGATGATATGGATGACATTGATGAACATCTAGCATTTCTTTCTAGAAGATTTTTCAAGCTCCAGTTCAAGAAGAACTTTGGAGCAGCTAAGCCAAATAGAAACATGGTGGATAAATCAAAATTCAAATGTTTTTAATGTGGCTTGGCAGGGCACTTTGCCTGTGAGTGTAGAAAGTCAGATTCCAGCAAGAAGAAGTTTGAGCCCGTGGATTATAAACAGAAGTATTTTGAGTTGCTCAAACAAAAGGAAAGGGCTTTCATTACACAAGAAAATGACTGGGCAGCAGATGGTCTGGATGAAGATGAGGATGAGGATGTCAGCTATGTCAATCTAGCCCTAATGGCCAAGTTTGATGAAACAGAGACAAGTTCTTCAAGTAATCAGGTAATCACCACTAACCTTGCACATTTATTTAAAACTGAGTATAATGATGCAATAAATGACATGTCTACAGAATTATATCATTTAAGTGTTACACTCAAGTCCCTCACTAAGGAAAATGCTAAAATCAAAGAAAATAATTTGTTTTTAAGTGAGAGAAATAATGTGCTAGAGTCTTAGTTTATTGATTTTGAAAAACTGAGAATTGAGTGTAAGATTGCTAAGGATGAATTAACTAGTCCTTGAAGAAAGAAGAGATTTTGAAGAAGCAACTTGAACGAGAACATGAGGTGATTAAGGCATGGAAAACATCTAGAGATGTTCATGCTCAAATCACCAAAGTTCAAGGTATTGAGTCCTTTTGTGATGCAGCCTGGAAGAAGAATAAGAAAAAGTTAGAATCCAATTTGGTTGAAGGATTGCTAACAGATGTGGACTCGATGGATGATGAGAGTCATCCGTCGGATAACCAAAAGGATTATCCGTCGAGTGACATAAATCTTCATCCGTCGGCTGTGAGCAAACCTGTGAGTAAAGCCAAACTTGCCAAGTTAAATGAAAAATATAGATCAGTTTCCAAAAATGTAACACCCCCAAATCCGGGGTCGGGGATCCGGGTTGTCACGAGTTCCATTTCCCTTAATAACACCCAATCTTAATAAACAATCAACTACTCTATACTGTGACCCCACAATAAACACACACACCACAAGTTATAGTCTCAGAGATGAATATCCAAAAATAACACGAGTCATTTTATTCCAAAATTATATGCCATTACACCTTAAAAGGGTTTCTGAATAAATTTACATTTATTTGCCATTATTACAATTGATAAAGATACATAAGTCTGGTATATCAAAAGTTGAAAGCCTAGCCTATTGGTAGTTCCTACCTCAGCTACAGCGACATCAACGCCTATAGGAACTGCGGAACGTTTCCTATCCGCTCGCGAATTGGGAGCTTGGTCTTGTTCATCTTGTCTATCTGATGTTGTGTGATGAAAGAAGAAAGCAAGGGTGAGCAACAAGCCCACCGAAATAATATGTATAATAATTAACAATATATGAGCATTCTCATAGTACTCATGAAAGTCTTGGTCAAGAAGAAATGAACCAAGCTGATATCTTAACGCGACCAAGTCGCAAAATATTCAGTATATATATACATATACTTTTCACAATCTTTGAAATCCTCTGACATGTATAATATACACAGAGTTCCAGTTTATAACTGTATAAAAAATATCGTTGCAAGGTGATCTCATATATCTAACCTTGTCTCATCGTTTTTCTGAAAATCTTTGACATGCACAAGATAATCATTTACTAGATATAAGTTTAAAAGATGAAGTTACAAGATACTTCAATATACTTATATCTTTTCCGAATACTACTTGAACTACCACCGTTCAATGTATAAATAGTTCATCTCATAGATTAAGCTACGAGAAAAAACTTGTATAGAATCAATCTTTAAAATATCATCAAAATAAAATGAAGTTATGAGATACTTCATTTGATGCAAACATCATTTTGAAAACTTGACCCTGCCAACACTTAACAATCGCCCAACCGTAGCCTTTCTATCGAAGTGCTTTGGGTAGTGTTGCCGAAATATCCAATTGGATGATGAACTCATTACGGGAGTTTACCGCGCCAGGAAGACCACTTACGATGATCAGTCGTAGTAGTGCAACTCCACCATTTTCTACATGTAGAGGAGAACCTGTCGGATTTACTTGTCAACCGAACACTGGACTCCTAAGGAATGTACCGTCTTAGCGGAACTTCCAGGCCATTTGGGCCAATATAATAAGGCTATTGGATATCATGAAAGGAAGTGCCAAATTGGGCTTAAAGCAATGGTTTCTCATCAAGGTTCAAGTGCTGGATCATCAAGAATGTAAGCTTCATGAATACTAAGGGTGTTAAGGTATGAAGAAATGATTTTTAGCTCAGGATATATCAGAATTGACAAGCTTTAGGATAAGAAAGAGGGGTATCAATCAATTAGGGACAACTTTGATAAATATATGGCTTTCAGGTATCAAGGTAAGGTTCTATAGGGGTTCAAATATCAGGATGAGATATCATTACTTAGGAATCATTAGCATGGTAATCAAGAGGATCAACCGAGTGCTATAACAACTCTTTATTTTATCATGACATTCGAATTACTTTAATATACTGTCATGATAAGACTTTTGAACTACTTGCAATACGTACTCGAGGGTTCATGGCATTTCTATATGATTCAAAGATAAACATAAGATACGCTTGATTCAAATATAACAACATAACTCAGGATAGTTGCAGCAATGTATGAACCATTAGCAGTAAATACAAAGGTCAAGTTGAATCACTTGCCTTGAGAAAGGCTGGTCTGGTCTGACTGGTAGGAGCAACTGGAGCTTCACTCGACCTTTATGGCAAGTTTTCCCTCATCTCGAGATCCTACATAAATAATAATAATCCTCATTATAATATATTCTTACCATCTTAACCTATTTACAACTCAAAATTAAACACGGATGGCACTTAGGCCTATATGCACTTAATTTATATTCACCTTTAAATTACAATTATACACACATAGCCACATATTCTCATATCATATATTAATACCAAATAACACCATATATACCATAATGCAACACTAGGCTTGGATGATCTCGACTCATAACTTAAGTCACTTGGTCGCTAAACTAGACAAGGTCTTCTAATTTTGGCTTCCTAACTCGATGTGCCTTTCCTAAACTATCCAAAACATATTGACCCTCACTTGTGTCTTTTGCTCTACTGACCTTATACTATCTTACAACTATGGTGGTTGACTTAATACTCACTTCTAAGTGTTCTAAAACTATGTGATAAGTGAAAGTGCTCACTAGTGCAAATTTCAGAATGACAACTATGGTTTCTTGAGTGCATTAGACACTCTTAAACTACAATTTTTCCTTCAAAACTTTTACACAAGAATCTCCTGACCTAAGGGCATCTCACAAACTTGATGTGGCTCAAGGGCCTGGCTTGGGCCTTCTTGGGCCTAAGCTAAAAGTCCAAGGTTCCCCTGTTTTTCTGGGCAGAAAACGCCCTGACTTGAATTAACTTGTGACACATGGTTCTAACTCATATCCTATGAACTATGGCTGGAAAAACTTCTCTGACACTCCCTCTAACTAAGGCCCAACAGGGCCTAATGAGGGCCTACCCATGACATGGTCAAATCTCCCTATTTCTAAGTTGCAACAAAACTGTTCCCTGCTGGACAGATTTTGTTATTCTACTTGTGCACCTAACCAAATGACATGCAAACCTCCAACCAACACCTAAAACCTTTTATATACTCCCAATACTAAATTCTGGTGGCTTTGGCCTCAAAGTGCACATCAATGACATGGTCAAAACTCACTCTAAACCTCAGGGTACTAAACTGATTTTCTGCAGAAACTATAACTCTCATTTCTCCAAGGTTTTGACTTGACAAACTCAACTACCAACAACCCAATACTCAAACCAAGACTTAAACATGGTAATCTACTGAACTAACTCCCTTATTCTCAAAATAACCTTGGGTGAGATCATCCTTACCTAAGGTACAATTATGGTAAAACAAAAGAGATCACATTTCTCAACTCACCAATCATTAAGTTTTTGAAACAACAAGATATGCATTTTTATTAAAAGATAACCACGAATTATTACCATGCAACAAGAAGCATAAATCAATATTAACACATTATTCCTACTGAAATTAAGGCTCACTAACAAAATCTTTCCAAATGATCAAAATCTTATAACATTCTAAGAGAAATCCACATGCATGCATGTCTTCGGGTTTTTGCAAACCAAAACAACACATTTTCTACATATATTCTATCATAAAATTTACATGCAAGCCTAGCATAAGCTATACCTAGATGATCACTTAGCATGCAAAGAGTTTTATCAAATTTTCACCACAAAATTCAAGTCATTATCACATAAACATGCAAAAATTGAGTTAAGCAACAAGAATAGTCTTAAGGACCATTCATTCGGCTCCCATATGGTCATGGCCGAATGAAATGGATGGGAATGGCCATTTAATCATCAAGAGTTTCCCTCTCAAGACTTGGCACTTCTCCATTCCTTGTAGTCCTCTTAAAAACAACCCTAAACTCACAAGAATCAAGGTTGTATTTTGAGTTTCATTAGAACCTTTACATGCAACCTTTAAACTTAAACTTTCTACTCAAAACTCTTTGAAATATGAGTGATCATGGTATGGGAAGTAACATTTACTTGTGTAAAGAGTGGAATCTTGGTTGAGGAATGAAGAAAAATGGGGAGGGGGGTGGTTCTCGGCTAAATGCGAGAGTGAGAGAGGGAGGGCCGAGAATGAGGGAGGAGGAGGGAGAGAAGAATGAGTGTGGTGTGGGTGATGAGTGAAAATGATCATGTCCTTGCTTGTTTTATGGTTTTTGTATTGGCAAAAGTGAGTGGAATTAGGAATTGACATGATTAGCCCTCCACTTGAACTTGGTTCAATTTGCATGCAAGGGTAAAGAAGGTATTTGGCTAGGAAATAAGAGTTAGTGGGGTGGTTATTGACTCTTTAGCCCTTTTGGAATGTATGGAAGGAATTTGCATGTAAGGATAACTATGTAATTTGCTAATTATATTTATAAAGATTTATTTTTATAAAATAAAACACAAGTTCAAAAATTATAAAATTTATACCATAAAATAACTTGGATTTTTAGAGACTTTATAAAATCATTTTCAAAATTTGTGAACAAAATACCTTTTAAAAGAAAATTTTTCCAAGGCTTAGAATATTCCTTATAAATCAAAAATAAAGAAATTAAATAAATTCTTGCTTTGAAAAATCATATACTACATAAAGCAGATTTATAATGCAGAAATTTTCACTCACACAAACGTACAATCATTGAATATATTTTCATTCGGCTTTAATATTATACCAAATCCACAAATAATATTACATGAAAATATCGGTTGTAACAAATCAAAAACTCTTTTATCAAAACAACAACCTTGTTGCGAATATAAAACACCCCACAGAGCCGGATCCCTCAGGTTTTGAGCGAGTATTTAAATCCCCTTCGAAAGGAGGATCTTAAATATAAAAATGAGTTTTGGGATCCGCCCTAACCTTTAAAATCATTTCGAAGACTCGAAAACATTTTTAAGAATGTTTGGAGTGATGCTGATTTAGTAAAATAAATCAGTCCCAATATATTAGAAAATATCTGAATATTATTATTTAAATAATATTCCCATAAAGAATAATCTTTATAAAAATAATTGAAGTAGAAGTTTTAAAACTTATACTTGCAATGAATATTAAATAACCAAAGATATACTTATACGAAAGTACTATCTTTATTTGAATAATCAAAAGTGAGTTTGATTATCGACACATTATTCCTTAATAAAATAAAGAATAATAATTAGTAGTTAATCGGAGTCATAAGTCCTCGAATAAATATTCAAATAATAATATTCATTAATAAAATAAACAGAGTCATAAGCCCTCGAATGAATATTCAAAATAATATTCAATAATAAAATAAACGGGGTCATAAGCCCTCGAATGAATATTCAAAATAATATTCATTAATAAAATAAAGTTATCGAATAAACCTTATTTGATTCATAGTTTTAAAAACTATTCATATATATATATAAATATATATATTATACTCGGGAGCATCGACTCCCGGTTTTAGAAAATGTTCACCTCTGGGTCCCCTATACTAAGGGTATATGCAATTTACCGCTTATCTCTAGCATAGGTATTATCAACTGAATCAACAGATATATGTATCAAGATTACGAAACAGGCATGCATATATACCATATCACATGCTACAATATATCGCAAGAATTTGCTAAATAACCATTATGCATCTATCATAAGATAATGCATGTACAAATGTATACATCACAACAACAGTATAACTGATAGAAAACTTGCCTGAATGCTCCCGGATAGACTTAAGCTTAGAGTGGGTCCGATAACCTATGAACAACAACATAAGTCAGAATTAAACCCCGGTCGCTTAAGAAACTAGACTTTAACCATTTAGAGTCCTAACGTTCCCTTTCGCGCTTAACGATTCACTTAAGTCGCTCGAGTACCCTCGGCTCCACTATTTTTAATAAATTAACCATTAAGGGTTTTAAGGCGATTCTTTCGCGAGTACCTTACCAACTGCCTAATCCAGTTTACATAAATGTTTCATACCCCAATTAGTCATTTAAGGTCCTTAACCAAGGTTTCAAAGTAAGGCGAGGGGTAATGGTTCGGTCGCGAAACGCCGTTATTTAAAACGGTCGTTTCTCCTAAACCGTACATCGGATTCAAGCGTACCACATATCAAAATGAAGCTCGTAACATGAACTATCTAAACATGGCAATGGTCAAAACCTAACAGTGAGTTAAAGGGTTCTGATGTTAAGAACAAAAGCAGCCTAAAGTAAATCGGACATTACGACGGCTATGTTTACGCGATTACCCAAATTTAAACCACTCCAAATCAACCCACAATCAATTCACAATCAACATCCCAACCAAAACTCCATCCATACTTCATCATAACAGCCCCAAAAACTCCAAATTATCAATTTATACTATTCTTAAACATGAATTTAAACTACACTTAAGTTCATTAATCAACAATCCAAGAACTACCACTCCAAAAACTTCACAAAACCAACTAATCTCTACATTCACAACAAGCAAGCCTCTCATGAATTATAACAACAAAACTAAACCTAATTACTCAAATAAAGTTAGGGTTTGGAGGGGTTATACCTTCCTTGGAGAGTGGAGAATCAAGTGATTAGCTTGGAATCACCCTTAAAGTCCTTATCCAAGCTTAATCTAAACAAAACTTCAAGAACAAAAATTTTAGTTCTTGAAAAACACTATTCACCATCTTCTTCCATGATTTTTAGGAAGAGATTGTGAATGATTTAGGAGCTCAAACTTATATGATATCCATAACTATGCATAAGGAGTCTTAGATAATTACCTTGCAATTTAACAAAGCATGGAACTAGGATTTTGATTTTCTTGCTTTGGAAAAGAAGAAAAAGCCGAGAGCTTGATGAAGAATGGTGAGATAATTTTGTGTTTTTGGTGAAAATGAATTGTTGGCTTGGTTGGTTGACATTTTGATTTGTTTTGTTACCTTTTTACCATGGTAATTTTTGTGTGGTTCTAATTCAACCAACAACACACTTTGCTTGGTCATGCTTATGTCACCATGTGATGTCACCCTCCCTCCTTTGTCCTCTTCTTATTGGTTTGATGACATCATCCTCACTAATCTCTTTGATTAGCTTTTACTTATTTGGCTAATGACCGTTGATCTGTTATACGGTTCCCTTAACTTTCGTTTTCGTTTATCATTTGAGGGATCATACCCGGGATCTTATTACTTGGGTTCCCTTATTACTTGGGTTCCCTTAACCTTTCTCAATACATTATATTCCTTTTATGATCCTCTCTTACAATCCTTGAATTTAAATCCTTTTTATCCTGTTACCTTATACTCAATTCTTTCGATATCTGGTGGATTTTCGGGAAAAATAAAAGTGTTCGGATTTGGATTCTGACGATCTTTACATACACTTATATATCACATAGAGTACTAATAATATCCCAGAAGATCAATAAAAGAACCCCTACATATTGTGGCATGAAAAGTTTTCTTATTCAGCATAATCAGCAAAACACTATTCATAAGGGTTTCAAAAATTCCAAAAATTGGGGTTATTACAAAAAACTTCATTTTAGGAGAATCTAGTCAAGAGAGGAAGGAGAAGAAAGTTAATGTTGGTCACCTGTCAATCAAACAGTTGAATGACAGACTAGAAAAGATTGAGGTCAAAACAGAGGCTAAAAGGAAAAACAATAGATATGGTAAAGTAGGGATTAACAAACATAACAACTACACACCTGATAAGTATGCTCCAAGAAAAATATATGTTAAGTGTGGTAGTATAAATCATCTGTCTGTTAATTGCAAAACTGTCTTGCCTACTTCCATATCTATGCCACCTCATTTTCCCAACATGAAAGCCATACCTTCTATGCCTATGAATGCTATATCTACACAGAATATAAATGCACAATTTGCTTATATGCCATTTGCACCTAATCCTTATTATGCTGCATTTAGTATGCCTCAAATGCCATTTAGCATGCCCTACTGGAATAACATGTTTCTAATAGCATGCCATTTCCTGTTAATCAAAATATGCATGGTAATTCTGTTGTAATGAATGGTTTCAAAGGTCCAACTCAAATGACTAAGGATGAATATGATATCCTCAAGTCAAATGAGATCAAAACTAAGAAACAAAAGAAGAAAGTTAACAAGGAAGGACCCAAGGAAACTTGGGTACCAAAATCAACTTGATTTGATTTTAATGTGTGCAGGTAAACAGAAAGAATCTGTGGTACTTGGATAGTGGATGTTCAAGACACATGACTGGTGATTCTACCCTGCTCACAGAGTTCAAGGAGAGAGCTGGCCCAAGTATTACTTTTGGAGATGACAGTAAGGATTATACTATGGGATATGGCTTGATTTCAAAAGACAATGTCATCATTGAGGAGGTTGCCTTAGTGGATGGTCTCAAGCATAATTTGTTGAGTATCGGCCAGCTTTATGATTAAGGCAATTCAGTAACCTTCAACTCAGAAGCCAGTGTTGTGAAAAACAAGAGGAGCAACAAACTGGTTCTCACTGGAGTGAGAAAAGGAAATGTATACTTAGCTGACTTCAACTCATCAAATGCAGAATCTGTTACTTGTCTTCTCAGTAAAGCAAGTCAAGATGAAAGTTGGCTATGACACAAGAAGCTATCCCATCTAAACTTCAAGACCAAGAATGAGCTTGTAAAGAAAGAACTGGTTAGAGGAATTCCTCAAGTGGAGTTTTCTTAGGATGGACTGTGTGATACTTTCCAAAAGGGAAAGCAAATTAAAGCATCATTCAGAAAGAAGCTTGATTCAATAATTGAAGAACCTTTGTAACTGCTACACATGGATTTTTTTGGACCAGTCAATGTGTTGTCCATCTCAAGGAAAAGATTTTTCCTAGTAATTGTAGATGATTTCTCAAAGTTCTCTTGGACATATTTCCTTAAGTCTAAAGATGAGGCTAGTGAAATCATTATCAATCACATAAGGCAAGTCAACAATCATCCTGATTTCAAAGTTAGAAGAATTAGGAGTGACAATGGAACTGAGTTCAAGAATTCTGTCATGAGAGCATTTTATGAAGAAAATGGGATTTTGCATGAGTTTTTAGCAGCAAGAACTCCACAACAAAATGGAGTAGTAGAAAGAAAGAACAGATCACTCATTGAAGCTGCAAGGACAATGCTTGAAGAGTCTAAGTTACCAACATATTTCTGGGCTGAAGCTGTAAATACTGCATGATACACTCAGAATATTTCTCTGGTTAATCAAGCAAAATACATGACTCCCTATCAATTGTTCAAGAACAAGAAGCAAACTCTATATTTTCTTCATGTCTTTGGCTGCAAATGTTATATCTTGAGAAATCAAACCGATCAGAATGGGAAGTTTGATGCTAAAGCAGATAAAGGAATTTTTGTTGGATATGTTGTTGGTAAAGCATACAGAGTCTATAATCTGAGAACCAACATTGTTGTTGAATCAATACATGTTGTGTTTGATGATAAAAAGATTGAAGGACTACAAGATGGAGATTACTATGAGAGCCTCAAATTTGACAATGTGGAGATGGTTAGTGATGACAGTGATGATGAAAGTGATCAAGAAACAGTATCAAAGGATAATGCAGAAAAATATACTATCAATGAAGCACAAAATTCAACATCTATCGAGTTACAAAATGCTTTATCCATCGGAGCACAAAATTCAACATCTATCGAGTTGTAAAATGCTTTATCCGTCGGGAGATAATCTGCTTTATCCGTCGGGAGACTACCAGCTTCTTCCGTCGGTACTCAAAATTCACCATTCGTCGAGTCATCAAAAGAAGCTGAAAGTCAGAATAGATCACTTACAGGAAGTTCCCCTTTCTCAAATCAAAGATCCATAAACTCAGGGGGAGTTTCTAATAATCAAAACTCAATCACACATCAAGACAACAATGAGGCCTCTTCATCTAGAGCTAATCTACCTCAACAAATGAAATGGACAAAGGATCACCCCTTTGAGCTCATCATTTGTGATGTATCTTCTAGAGTTCAAATAAGGAGAGCAACTCAAGAAGAATGTCTATATAGCAGCTTCCTCTCTAAGGAAGAACCAAAGAAGGTAGGAGAAACTTTGTTGGATCCTGATTAGATTTTAGCTATGCAGGAGGAGCTAAACCAATTTGAAAGGAATAATGTCTGGAAGCTGGCACCTAAGCCTAAAGGAAAGAATCCAATAGACACCAAATGGGTATTCAGAAACAAGATGGATGAAAATGGCATAGTAGTCAGGTACAAAGCTAGATTGGTTGCTAAGGGCTACTGTCAACAAGAAGGAATAAATTTTGATGAAACCTTTGCTCCTGTTGCAAGACTTGAAGCCATCAGAATCTTCTTGGCCTATGCAGACCATACCAATTTCAAGGTCTATCAAATGGATGTCAAAAGTGCCTTTCTGAATGGAGATTTGGAGAAGGAAGTCTATGTCAGTCAGCCTCCTGGTTTTGAAGATCCAAATTTTCCAGAATATGTCTACTATCTTTTGAAAGCACTTTATGGACTGAAGCAAGCACCTAGAGCCCGGTATGACACTTTGTCAAAGTTTCTTTTAGAGAATCACTTCACATAAGGTAATGTTGACAAAACTTTATTCTTTAGAAATGTTAATGGCTCTAGCATACTTGTTCAAATTTATGTAGTTGACATTATTTTTGGATCTACAAATGAAAAACTTTGCAAAAAGTTTGTCAAATTGATGCAAAGTAAGTATGAAATGAGTATGATGGGAGAACTAACTTACTTTCTTGGTTTGCAAGTTAAGCAAGTTAGTGATGGAATATTCATTAGTCAAACTAAATATACTTATGATCTTTTAAAGAAGTTTGATCTAATGGATTGCACATCTGCAAAAACTCCTATGGCCACTGCAACTAAGCTTGAATATAACACTACTGAAAAGTCTGTGGATATTTCAAGTTATAGAGGCATGGTTGGCTCACTTCTGTAATTAACAGCTAGTAGGCCAGATATATTATTTGCTACATGTCTGTGTGCTAGATTTCAGGCTGATCCTAGAGAATCTCACTTAGTAGCTATTAAGAGAATTTTCAGATATCTCAAGGGAACACCAAAACTTGGCATTTGGTACCCTAGAGATTCTGGTTTTGATCTAACTAGTTATTCATATACAGATTATGCAAATTGCAGAATTGATAGAAAAAGTACAACAGGAAGCTGTCAATTTCCAGGAAACAAGCTTGTGTCCTGGTTCGGTAAAAAGCAAAATTCAGTTTCTACTTCTACAGCTGAAGCTGAATATATTGATGCTGGCAGTTGCTGTGCACATATTTTGTGGATGAAAAACCAATTGCTAGACTATGGTCTGCAAGTGGAAAGGATTCCTATTTTCTGTGATAACACAAGTGCAATTGCCATCACTGAAAATCCAGTACATCATTCAAGAACAAATCACATAGACATCAAGTACCACTTCATAAGGGAACATGTAATGAATGGTATTGTGGAACTATATTTTGTTCCAAGTGAAACACAGCTTGCAAATATATTTACCAAGCCACTGGATGAATCCACCTTTTCAAGGTTGGTAAGTGAGTTAGGTATGCTTAATTACTCTTGAATCTTTATAGATAATTTGCAAGTTATAATGCAGCCAGAAATTTAATTGATTTTTCAGTCATGGATGAAATTTTGGCTAAGTCAAAATATACATCTCGAGGGATGATCATTATCCATCGAGTTTGATCATCTGTCGGTATACTATTTTTTAATAAAATCAATTATTTTTCTGGAATATTTTATGTCTCGACGGATGACTGATTTATCCTCATCCGTCGAATTGTCTTATTTTTTAGTCGTTAATTCTCTGAACATTATCCATCGAGTATACTTACAGTTTGTAAGCATAACACGACGGATAATTGATGGAATTTTTACAGTTTATTTTTAAACGACTATTTTGGGCAATTCTTATTGGTTACTTTATTTTACTTTATTATTTTTGACAGTTATTTTTTGAGATAGAATAAAAGCATAATTCATTTTCATTGCTTTTCTTTTATCATTCTCAAATCATCTGCTCTAACTTCTTTCTTTCTCAAAAGCAATTATCATCTTTCTCTCTACAATTTCCACTCTCTAACAATGGCACTAGTCGTCAAGATCATGTCTCAAAATGGATTTATCTATGAGAAGAACAACTTCACGGCTCTAGTGAACAAGGGGATTCAGCAGTCTGGCGACTACCATAAAATGATGGATTTGGTGAAGAACTGCAAACTCAACTATGCCATGCTGGAATCACCCACCATTTACAGTGAGGTTGTTGAAGGAATGTGGATGACTGTAACATACAACTCAATTGATAAGACTATCACTTTCACTATTAAAGGTAAGGAATTATATGCTAATAGTGATATTGTTAAAGCATGTTTCAAAATTCCTGATAATACTGTAACTTCTCCACACACAGACACTGACATTGTTAATGTGCTTAACTCCATAGGTTATGCACTCTCTACTACTAAATTAAGTGAAATTAGGAGGTTGGGTCTTAGGAAGGAATGAAGTTATCTGTGTGATGTACTTACTAAGGTATTTTCTGGTAAAATTAGCAATTTTGATTCAGTTAATATATCTATGCTCAACATTTTTTATATGTTAGTAACTGATAAATTTTTCAACTTTAGTGATCTTGTCATATTTTAGTTGGGGTTTAAGTTAGGGGAGCCAAATAAGAGGGGTAAAAATGTTTACTATGCTAGATTTTTAATGATGCTTGTTAACCACCTCTCTGAGGATATTGTGCTTCAGAACCCAACCAACAAATTAGATTGTTGGGTTCAAGAAAGGAGAATCATTGCAGATTTGAACAGGGCAAACCATCACAAAGAGGTGCCACTCTTCTATTTTCCAGTTATGGAGGCACCTCAGGTAAGTGAGGTAATTTCAACTGTCTCTACTCTTCCAGCCTCACAAACTTCTTTGCATTCTAGTGTAGCTATGACAACTGTGTCATTGACCCAACAGTTGCCTACCCAAGCTACCAAATCCAAAATTTCAAAAACAAAGACAAAGAAAGCGCCCTCTGGTGTCTCTCAAAAGATGTCAGTTGTAAAATCCACCAAACCAAAAGAGGGGAGTGTGAAGGTGGGTAAGAAAGGTGAGGGACGGGGTGAACATCAAAGAAACCCCAAGGATAAGGTTGGAGAGGTGAGTGTTTCCCAGCTTAGCCACACTGCAGTTTCCCAACAAACTGCAGTGCTTAATAAGGATATAAGCTCATTACTAGTTGCATCCTCCCAAAAGGATGTGACTATTGAACATAGCTCTCAGCCAAGAGCACAGGCCAAAAGGGTAAGGGACACAAGCTCACCCCAAACTTACACTAGAAAAAAGAAATCAAAGACCCTTGGGGATGTATAGGGTTCACACACTGTACAAATTGGTGCTAAAGACACAGTCATTACACCTTCTCAAAGTCAGGTTGATGTGGCTCCAATAAATGTGGAGTCACAACCAATATCTTTAATAATAGAAGCACATGAAACACCAAATTCTCCTACACGCTCTTTGGATGTTGACATGATAAACACATCACTTCCAAATTCTCCATCTTTAACTCTCTTGGAGAAGCCAAAAATCCAAGCAAGTGAGCATCATCTTTTAGATGATTTGTTGGCTCACTTTCCATTTCTTTCTGAAACTGTTGAGACATCTGTGCCAAAATTTTCATCAATCTGCACAGAGTCCACAATAGTTTCCACTCCAAACTCATTCCTTTCTACTCACTCAATGGATATTGTTCATCCGTCGAGTAGTGATTGTATCCCGATGGATAAGCTTAACAGCAGTTATCCATCGGATAGTCAAACTGCTAAGCCGACGGATATTCCTTATCCGTCGAGTGTCTCTGCAGAGCTTCAAATTTCATCAATTATTATAAGTGCAGAAGATTTAGTAGTAGTGCAATCACTCCTAGGATTGAGGGAAGGGAGTGAAATGAGTGAGAGTCTGGGTTGCTCCCAGGAAAAAGGAGAGGAAAAGAGTGAACTAATGCAGTCCATTTCTTCAGGATTGACAAAAGTGAGTGTGAGGAGTCCCACCTTAGATGGTGAAGATGAGGGTGTGAGGGTGGGGAGCCAAGGTGAGACCTTGATGCAACAAAAGAGAGATCATGGGAGAAATGCAGGTACAGGAGTGATAAGGATGGCAACCATTGCAAGTGAGTCAATGAATGTCAATGATGCAGAAAGGGAAAGGTTATTTCAGCAAGAATATCAAGCTTTTATAGATTCTATTTCCCTGGATGCTGAGACATTTACTCACCCAGTGACAACTTACCAAACTCTAGTTGTACATGGCAATGAGGAGGCTAAAAGATTTCTGAACTTAGTGTATACTACACAATCTTTACAAAGAGCAAATGATGCAATCACTGCTATGCCTTCCAACATTGGCAGTGATCTTGAACTGGATGAAACTTCTTTTAGGGATGCTGGTGGGGATGATGAGGAAGATAGCATGGACATAGGGGGAGATGTAGATGTTCCTGCCTGGATACTAACAAAAGAATGCTCCTACTCACATCTCCAATTAATACTATTCAAGCTAATTCATGACACCCAAGCAGCCATTCAGGCATCTACTAATGCCAGCACAAAGAAGCTACTCACAGCACATCTTGATGCTATAACGACTCATGTATATTCTTTTATTTTAATATTTTCCAGGTGTAATAAAGGTTTAAATAATTAAATAAATGTATGTAATGATTTTGGCAGTAGTTATTGATCGTTATTTTTTTATGTGTGATTTGTTGATATGTGGGATTGAACTGCGTGCTTTATTATGGAAGTATACGATTTTATTTCGCTTGTAAAAGTGAATTTAATATAGTTTTAATTCCATAAATATTGGGATTGTTTCTAAAATTGGTTTTTCTAATTTTATAATTTCGATAATTATTTTTAGGACTTTATAAAATTGAGAAATCAATATTTCACCAATTATTCATTTTTAAATGATTTTCTGACCGCGTTTATTTGTAAAATCCATATTTAATTATGGAAATTTTTAAAAATCATGAAATTCATATTTTTTTAAGTTCGTATTATTCTGAGAATTTTAAAATTATTTTGGAGATTTTCGGGATAAAACTTACCCGTGCATGGTTTCGTTTAAAGGCTAAAAGCGGGTATAAATCGTGTTTTGAAAATTTTCTTAAAATTTTAAAATCTATGTTTTTGTAAACCTCGAAATATTTACAATACTTTAAAAGTATTATCATGATTTAGCGAGATTATTTTTGAGGTGCCCTGGCTCATTGATTTTGAAATTCGGTTAATTATTCGACCCCTGATACTCAGGGACATGTGTTAACATCTCGTAAGAGAATATTAACACGCGTCCCATTTGAAGGACACGTGCAAGAAGTACCTTATTTCCCCAAACATCATCTATTTGTCCCTGTCTCTCCATCGATTCTTCCTTCTCCCTTTTGTTGCTCTCCCTTCGTTTCTTCACCTTCGTTTCTTCCTCGCTTTTCCGGTGTTCTTCTCCGGCTCCCTGTGTTCGGTAATTACTTTTTGGCCACCCTATTTATTCCGGTTGCCTGATTCTGATTTGTTCCTATAGTATATACATATATGTATGTGCTTGTGTATGTGCGTATGAATTGTGTGTGGGTGTGTGTTGGCTGCAGTTGTGCCGCCTTGGTTCTGTGTTTCCGGCCCTGTTCTGTTCTTTTTCCGATCTGTGCATGTGGCGCATGGCTGTTGGATTATTTTAATATTATTTTTGGTTAATTTTTGCAGGAATTAGTTATAAATAAATATTCGTGATGTCATAATTCGTGCGGGGAAAATTATTTTGTAATCGGTGAAATTTTTGCGTTGGAATTTGAGTAATCGAGTGCCCCAAGAATTTTGCCGCCGTACCGCGATGACTCGTTGCGAGCGGACGGTGGACGGTGATGACGTTATTGTGAGTCCTAAATTTCATAAATAAATAAAATATTTTTCAAAAGTAAATTGTATTTTTGGGAATTATACGAGAATAATTATGAGACTGTGGAATTGCCATTGTGATGAGATTGTGACTTGTTGTGATTGTTGACGTCGATTGAAATCGACGGGTAGGCTTACAAACAAAGGAATTGCTGTCAAAATTTTCTAAAAATGTATTCTTAAAATATATTTATTTATTTATATTATACGTGATACCCTATTGTGTTCGTGATTACGTGATTACGTGTATAATAAGTATACAAGTCGGGTTATCGAATTGGGTTAATAGGATTTGAGGATATCAAGCATGTCGGTATAACTGATTAGGGTACTCTATATTTGTAGATCCTAGTCGAGTTTCCCAGGACTGAAATCAGCGTGAAAGCTACTTAGGGTTTGGTAAAGCGTTGCAAGGAAAGTACCCCTGACCATTCTTTTATGGTTTAGTACGTATGAATAGCTAAATGTTTTATTTTCGTAATGGAACATAAACGTTTTAAGTTACGTATCCCCTGTAGTTATAAATCACTGTTTTAAATATGTTTTGGGGAAAATTAACTTCGAAAGGTACCTATCTCGTATGAAATGATTTGCGAAATGGAGTTTAGATGTGTGCTGGCAAAACGAATGGTTTTGAAAATGACAGAGGTATAAGTGTTTTGGAAACTGGATAAAATGATCAGATATGGGATACATAAGGACCAGAGTAGGCCAATGAGGTGGCGTAAGAGGCTAATTCGGTTACGCGCAATATATAACCGATTAGTCCAGCAGGTCAGAGACCTAGCTAGTCTCTGAGTTCCGGAACAGGTAAATGGGATGGTAGTTAGAGCTGTCTGGTGTTGATAGCCTGATCAGCTTACTTCACATATCCGATACGTATCTGATTTGGATTTATGATTCCCGTAAGGGTATAAGTGGTTGATACAGCGGTTTTATAAATATGAATAGCATGCTAAAATTGGACTCTGGTACTTACACAGCACACTACTACGTTGTTTTGATAAAGCATGCTAGTTAGTGATATCCAGTTATCTCTGATTTTTATTATATAATATTGATGACATGATTACAGATCTGTTCCTATTATTGTTACATTACTATTTTTATTCTGTTATTCATATGTTGGTACTGCTGAGCGATTATGCTCACCCTTGCAAACTGTTATGTATACCTCGCAGATGCCTAGAAGACCAGTCAGACATACCCGTGTTCCCGCCCCTTCAGGACCCGGCTCCTCTAAGGTAGTTTGTATCAGACCATGAGGTCTGATGAGTTGCTGAATAAAGTTAGAGTATGTTAGATGTTGAATAATGGTTTGTAATAATGTGAACCTGAATCATACTTGAACCTGGATCGGATCTTAGTTTGGGGTCAAGTTAGTATATTTTAATAATAATCTTGTTGTTTAGATTTTGGTAATTATGTTTGGTGACATCAACTCCTGACCCCGGGGTTGAGGCTGTCATAGTTGGTATCAGAGCTATAGGTTCAAGTCCCTAATCCAGGTTAGGGATTGTGTCGAATATGTGATAAAGTGATTCTTTAGGTGTGAGTCAGCAACTCATATAAAGGAGCAAACATTTAGAGTCAGTCGAGGGTTCCGACGGCGTTACCCTGACATCTATTAAATGTTTTGATAGAATTGCCTTGACCTGGTTGTGTCTTCCCTGTATATTTATTATGTTGACAGTGGCCTATTGCGATTTCGAGTTCTCCATCTCGGGAGAATCCCTCTGACCCGGATAGCTCAGATTCTGAGAGGACCCTGGATGTTGTTGCTGAGGAGACCCCTATGCCTCCTCCACCAGTCCCTTCCTTTATTCTGAGAGACATTCCTGGACCTGGTACTCGTCCCCGTTGGGTATATAGGTCTGTGTCTGTCGTTAGGGATTTCCTCCCGGCTGTGGTCCCAGTTCTTCCTCGATGAGACCTCCAGTACCTCATGTGGCCCCTAGTGGTACTTCTTCACCGATCCCTTACCATGTTCACCGAGCGGTAAATACTTCCTTTATTAGATATCAGAGTCCAGGATTGGCTGCTTAGTTTGATCAGATACCTATTGCACCTTTTTAGGGCATTTATTCCCCTTCCCCTGAGGTGCAGTCCCGTGTGCGAGCATTGACCCAGATGGCTGTTGAGAGGGCTAGATCCATTGACCGTTTCATTAGCTCAGAGTTCAGAGTTGTGCAGTATCAGGACCTAGTGAACTGGTTAATATTTGAGTTAGGTTCCATCGGTGGCAGTAGTAGTGGCTAGACCAGGATCGCAACAGAGAGATAAAGAGCTCAGAGTTGACTTCCAGGAGTTCTATAGTTGTTTACTTTGTATATGTATATTATGTTGTGATAGTTTGTAGTAGGCGGGGCTGCTATGACATCCAATTTTGGTGTGTATTCGGATGGTTTCTTTTCAGTTGGATTTTCGGTTGTACTAGTTGGATTCCTGTTGGTTATTGTATTGTAGCTGCTTTATTTCATTGTTCAATTTTTATATATTGTGTGTTTCTATTATTGTTGTTATTATTATTGTTGCTTCTGTTGCTGGAATTTTTAGATTATAATCATTCACTCGAGGTGGATCCAATTAAAGTGGGGATGAGGATATTATCTTAGTGGCAACGCTCTCCTGATGCATAAATATATAACTGTTATATTTTAGGAGATGCCACTAAAGAGAAACTCTCAACCCAATAACGGATCTGCTGGGGATCCTTCCATGAGTGAATTGATAAACTTGTTGCGTCAGCAGTCTACACAGCTGGCCCAACAACAATAACAATTCCAGCAGCAGCAACAGCAACAACAGCAACAACAGCTCATATAGCAATAACAGTAGCAAATCCAACAGCAGCAACTACAAATCCAGCAGCAACATGAGATGAGGGGGACAAATTAGGGTGTTAGTTTCAAGTCTTTTCAGGCAGTAAAGCCCCCAGAGTTTAAAGGAAAAGTAGATCATGTTGCTGCCAGGATATGGTTGAAGGAGATGGAAAAGGTGTTTTTGCTCACCAAGGTGAGTGAGGATTTAAAGACAGATTATGCTAGCTATTTTCTGAAGAATGATTCGAATTATTGGTGGGAATCTACGCGAGCCCTAGAAGGAGAAGGTCCTATTTCATGGGCCAGATTCACAGAGTTGTTTTTGGAGAAATACTTTCCAGAATGCCTCAACAGTCAAATGGAGATGGAATTTTTGGAATTGAAACAAGGAGATAGGAGTGTTACGGAGTATGAAGCAAAGTTTACGGAGTTAGCCCGTATAGCACCGGAATATGTGAGCTCGGAAACTCAGAAAGCGAAGCGGTTTCAACAAGGGTTGAAGCCAGAAATAAGGAGTGGAGTTGTAGCTTTACAACTCAAGACATATACTTCGGTAGTTCAGGCTTCCCTAGTGTTAGAAAGTGATCAGAGGTTAGCTGCAAAGGAGCAGGGTGGGAAGAAGAGGAAATTTGAAAGTGGACCTGCTAGGTCAGAATCAGGAATAGCAAGTCGGAAGTTCCAACGTTGGTTTGGAAAGAATAAGAATAAGAGGTTCAAGAGGCAAAAAATTTCCCAGGCTAGACCCAGTACTACTTCAGTTAATTCTACCCCGATAAGGATTAATAAGCCAGTGGTTGATTGTAAGATATGTGGGAAAAAGCACAGTGGACAGTGCCGAGAAAATATCAACTGTTTTAAGTGTGGACAGAAAGGTCATTATTCCACGGAATGTAAGTCTGAGACTCAAGGAATAACTTGTTTTAGTTACGGCAAAGTGGGACATATAGCTAGGAATTGCAAGTCGGTGACCCAAAGTAATTTTGGAAGGAGCGTGTCCCAAGGACCAGCAACCAGTACTGCTAGAGCTAGGACCTTTAAGATGACAAAGAAATCTCCAGTTCATGATTCTGATGTGGTTGCAGGTATGATTTCTCTTAATTCCGTACCTGTCAACGTTTTGTTTGATTCGGGAGCGTCCAAATCTTTTATATCTGTGAAATGTGTGAATAAAATGCAATTGATGTTGGAATATTTAAATGAACCTTTGACCATAGAAGTGGCTAATAAAGATAAAATACCTGTAAGTCAATTTTGTCCTAGATGTTCCCTAGAGATTTCAGGATATATGTTCCTTGTTGACCTAATACCTTTCGAGTTGGGAGACTTTGATAATATTTTAGGCATGGATTGGTTGTCTCTATAGAAGGCGAATATTGAATGTAAGAAAAAGAGAGTTGTTATGTACACCTCAGATAATAAAAGAATCAACTATCAAGGACAGAGACAAGATAAAAAGTTCCTTTCAGTACTGCAAGCAAAGAGATTGTTGCGGCAAGGATGTGAGGCGTATTTGGCTCATGTGGTGGATACGAAGAAAGAGACCCCTATTTTGGATGAGATTCCCATAGTGAGAGAATTCCCTGATATTTTCCCAGAAGAGTTACCAGGATTGCCACCTGATCGAGAGATAGAGTTCTCCATTGAGTTGATACTTGGAGCTGAACCAATTTCCAAAGCTCCATACAGGATGGCCCCAATGGAAATGAAAGAATTGGCTAAGCAACTTCAGGAACTATTGGATAAGGGAGTCATTCGACCTAGTGTTTCTCCGTGGGGTGCTCCAGTGCTATTTGTGAAGAAAAAGGATGGAAGTATGAGATTGTGCATTGACTACAAAGAGTTGAACAAGTTGGCGATAAAGAATAAGTATCCTTTGCCACGCATCGACGATTTGTTTGATCAGCTTAAGGGAGCATGTTATTTCTCAAAGACTGACTTAAGATCTGGCTACCACCAATTGAAGATAAATCCCAAAGATATCCCCAAGACTGCATTCAGAACAAGGTATGGCCATTATGAATTTCTAGTGATGTCGTTTGGATTGATGAATGCGCCAGCGACTTTTATGGATTTAATGAATAGGGTTTATAAGGAGTATCTGGATAAGTTTGTTATTGTATTTATTGATGGCATCCTCATATATTCAAAGAATCCAGAAGATCACACAACGTATCTACGGATTGCTCTCAGAAATTGAGAGAAAAGCAATTGTATGCGAAGTTTTCCAAGAGTGAGTTTTGGTTGACAGCAGTACAGTTTCTTGGACATGTGGTGAGTAAGGCAGGTATCAAAGTAGACCCAGTAAAGATTGAAGCCGTATCAAAGTGGGAGCAACCAAAGACACCGACGGAATTAAGAAGTTTTCTTGGATTAGCTGGATATTATCGCAGATTTGTAAAAGATTTCTCGAAGATTGCATCCCCATTAGCCAAGTTGACCAGAAAGAATGAGAAGTTTGTTTGGATGGAAAAGTGTGAACAAAGTTACCAGGAATTGAAACGGGGATTAGTCACGGCTCCAGTATTAGCATTTCCAGATGAGAAGGGAAACTTTGTGATCTATAGTGATTCTTCTTTGAAAGGATTGGGTTGTGTGCTAATGCAGCATGACAAAGTTAGTGTCTATGCCTCCAGACAATTAAAGCCTCACGAGCATAAATATCCAGTTCATGACCTTGAGTTGGCGGCGATAGTTTTCTCTCTAAAGTTATGGCGTCATTACTTATATGGAGAGAAATGCGATATTTATACGGATCATAAGAGCCTGAAGTACATATTCATGCAGAAGGTGGTTGGGACTGATCAAGGACTACGATTGTTCGATTAATTATCACCCAGGTAAAGCCAATGTGGTGGCTGATGCCTTGAGTAGAAAAGAAAGGTTGATATGATTAAGATTGCGGAAGAACTAGCCCAAGACTTGGAAATAATGGAGATTGAGGTTCGAGTACCTAGGGAAAGTCAAGAACAACTATATGAAGTTACTTTCCAGCCGACATTGATAGAAAAGATCAAAATGTATCAGGAAGGAGTTATGGAACAAGAGTCAGATACTTTGACGGGAGAAGAGTTTTGTACTCAAAAAGATAATCAAGGTTTGTATAGATTTTCATCCAGAGTTTGGATTCCTAATGTAACGGAATTGAAGAATGAAGTATTACACGAAGTGCATAACTCTAGGTTTTCTATCCACCCTGGTAGTACTAAGATGTACCAAGACTTGAAAAGAAACTTTTGGTGGCCAGGAATGAAGAAAGATATTGCCAATTGGGTAAGTAAGTGTCATGTGTGTCAAACGGTGAAAGCGGAGCATCAACGACCGATTGGATTGTTACCGCCTTTGGAAATTCCCCAATGGAAGTGGGAAGAAATTGGTATGGATTTTGTAGTAGGATTGCCAAGGACAAGAGCAAATCATGACACTATTTGGGTAATCATTGATAGATTGACTAAGTCAGCGTATTTCCTTTCGATTAATGAAAAATATTCTCTGCAATAGTTGGTTAAGTTATACTTAGATGAGATAGTTACCAAACATGGAGTTCCTGTGTCTATAGTGTCAGATCGACACCCGAGATTTAATTCCAGGTTTTGGACTAAATTCCAAGAGTGCCTAGGAACAAAGTTGAATATGAGCACCGCTTATCATCCTCAGACGGATGGCCAAAGTGAAAGAACGATTCAGACCATAAAGGATATGTTGAGGGTTTGTGTTTTAGATTTTAAGGGTAATTGGGATGAACATTTACCTTTGATTGAGTTCTCGTATAATAACAGTTATCATGCCAGTATCGGGATGCCGCCTTACGAAGCTTTGTATGGACGTAAGTGTAGATTACCATTATATTGGGATGAAGTAGGAGAGAAGAAAGTGTTAGGTCCCGAGTTGGTTCACCAAACTAGAGATGCAATAGTGTTGATTCGGAAAAGGTTAGAAGCAACCCAAGATAGACAGAGAAAGTATGCAGATTTGCATAGGATAGACATGGACTTCGAGATAGGAGCTCTGGTGTTACTAAAGGTATCACCTTGGAAAGGGTTAGTGCATTTTGGTCAGAAAGGTAAACTTAGCCCCAGATTTATAGGACCCTTTGAGGTTTTGAAGAAAGTGGGAAAGGTTGCTTATGAGATAGCATTACCACCGTAGTGGCAGCACATTCATAATGTGTTCCACATATCTATGTTGAAGCCCTATATCTCTAGTTCAAATCAAGTTATAGAACATGAACCGATTGAACTGCAGTTAGATTTGTCCTATGTAGAACAACCGATCCAAATCCTAGACTGTAAAGAGCGAGTCCTTAGGAATAAGTCGATCCCCATAGTGAAATTCTTGTGGAGAAACCCTCGAGTAGAAGAGTTTACTTGGGAATTAGAGTCGGACATGCTTGATAAATATCCTCATTTGTTTAGCTAAGTCAGATTCTGGGGACATAATCTTTTTAAGGGGGAAATGATATAACGACTCGTGTATATTCTTTTATTTTAATATTTTCAAAGTGTAATAAAGGTTTAAATAATTAAATAAATGTATGTAATGATTTTGGCAGCAGTTATTGATCGTTATTTATTTATGTGTGATTTGTTGATATGTGGGATTGAACTGTGTGCTTTATTATGGAAGTATACGATTTTATTTCGCTTGTAAAAGTGATTTTAATATAGTTTTAATTCCATAAATATTGGAATTGTTTTTAAAATTGGTTTTATAATTTTATAATTTCGATAATTATTTTTAGGACTTTATAAAATTGAGAAATCAATATTTCACCAATTATTCATTTTAAATGATTTTCTGACCGCGTTTATTTGTAAAATCCATATTTAATTATGGAAATTTTTAAAAATCATGAAATTCATATTTTATTAAGTTCGTATTATTCTGAGAATTTTAAAATATTTTGGAGATTTTCAGGATTAAACTTACCCGTGCATGGTTTCGTTTAAAGGCTAAAAGCGGGTATAAATCGCGTTTTGAAAATTTTCTTAAAATTTTAAAATCTATGTCTTTGTAAACCTCGGAATATTTACAATACTTTAAAAGTATTATTATGATTTAGCGAGATTGTTTTCGAGGTTCCCTGGCTCATTGATTTCGAAATTCGGTTAATTATTCGACCCCTGATACTCAGGGACACGTGTTAACATCTCGTAAGAGAATATTAACACGCGTCCCATATGAAGGACACGTGCAGGCAGTAGCTTATTTCCCCAAACATCATCTCTTTTTCCCTGTCTCTCCATCGATTCTTCCTTCTCTCTTTTGCTGCTCTCCCTTCGTTTCTTCACCTTCGTTTCTTCCTCGCTTTTCCGATGTTCTTCTTCGGCTCCCTGCATTCGGTAATTACTTTCCGGCCGCCCTCTTTATTCCGGTTTCCTGATTCTGATTTGTTCCTATAGTATATACATATATGTATGTGCTTGTGTGTGTGCGTATGAATTGTGTGTGGGTGTGTGTTGGCTGCAGTTGTGCCGCCTTGGTTATGTGTTTCCGGCCATTTTCTGTTCTTTTTTCGATCTGTGCGTGTGGCGCGTGGCTGTTGGATTATTTTAATATTATTTTTGGTTAATTTCTGTAGGAATTAGTTATGAATAAATATTGGTGATATCATAATTCGTGCGGGGAAAATTATTTTGTAATCGGTGAAATTTTCGCGTTGGAATTCGAGTAATCGAGTGCCCCGAAAAATTTTGTCGCCGTACCGCGATGACTCGTTACGAGCGGACGGTGGACGGTGATGACGTTGTTCTGAGTCCTAAATTTTATAAATAAATAAAATATTTTTTGAAAGTAAATTGTATTTTTGGGAATCATACGAGAATAATTATGAGACTGTGAAATTGTCATTGTGATGAGATTGTGACTTGTTGTGATTGTTGACGTCGATTGAAATCGACGGGTAGGCTTATAAACAAAGTAGTTGCTGCCAAAATTTTCTAAAAATTTATTCTTAAAACATATTGTTAGTCCCTAACAATGCAACAAGAATTACAGAAGGGGGGTTGAATGGAATTCTTGAAACTTTTTCTTGGTTTAAAAAATGTTCTAACTTAAAATATATATATATATGTGTGAATTGATTTGCAAAGTGCAGAATAATAACTTGGAATGAATCAAAACACAAGTAATTAAAAACACAAGTCTTTAAAAAACTTTCTGGTGGATTTGAATGTATCCACCAGAGATATATATATATATTATATCAAGAGAACTCTGTGTAGCAAGATTAGCTCACGGCTGCTTACAAATATGAACAATTAAGTTTTACAGAGAAATGCTAAGAATACAGCTTACAAATGTTTCTCTGAGAATTTTCTTTCTTGGTGTTCTTATTGTTCTATTTGCTACTTCTTGGTTTATATATCACCAAGATTACAAAATAATAAGATAAGATAATAAAACAAAACCTATCAAGTTTAATACTATGCTGCTTCATTACTCTATTCCAGCATTTTTAAATATCTTCATAATAGCATGGAAATGGCAATGCTTCTTTGTTTTCTAAAACCCAGTTGAATAGGCTTCAACATTCCTTTTGCATACACTCGATTCATGTGACTGTGTTGTCACTGTCAAAAGATGTTTGAATTGATTATCCATCGGGTACATGATCATCCGTCGGTTGCCTTGTTGATCATCCGTCGAGTGGCATTGTTGTTTATCCGTCGGGTAGCTATCTGGCACTTGACTTCATTTCATTTATGCAGAATTACAAGACATCATCTATGTACAATTAATCAACCTATTCTGTATATTTGATTAAAGTCAACATGACTTGAGTGCTACTACAGAATCTAAACAAGATGTATGCAGAAATGTGCTACAGACTTATTATTACACAAGCTACTCACTCGATAGATAATTAATCATCATCCGTCGGGACTATATTGAGTCATCTGTCGGGACTATATTCCTTATCCGTCGAGTGCTACATTTTTCACTAAGTAAAATCTACTAAGGTGTTTTGTTAATGAAATCATCAAGTTCAAAACATATTCACAACAATGTCCCCAATTTATGTCTACTGGAATTGTAGCCATAAATTAAGAGAAACTTGATGATAACAAAACACCCTAAAAATACAACTTTAAAAGTATGTAGATGAAGCTGTAAGTGCTTCAAATAACAAAATGCACAAAGATTAGCTCATAGTCATTTTCAAGGTGCTCCTCTAGCCTGAGTAGATTAATCTAATTCATTGAAGGTCTGGATCTCTTTCCAAGCTTTCTGTTGTTTTCTTCTATCTGATTTTGGAGCTGTCTGTGGATTTCCAGTTCATCAGATTCTGAGAGATTTAGCTTTTCTTGCATTTCCAAATGAGTCTCATTGCTAGAGATGCTCAATTGGTCTTCTAATCTAAAAAATCTTCTAACTCATTTGTCATCTATGAACTCCATCAGCTAGTAGGGCCTTAGATGCACTCTTCTTCCTGTGTAAGGAATAGTTAGAGTCTTTGGGAGTGCATTTTTTGCGCTAATACGCCTCAATTCTTCAATCTTCTTTAGAACAAGTCTTCTTGCAGTTACATTGAATCCAAAGTTCTTCTTGAATGATGAATAAACCTTTATCAGCACAGATTGGCTTTCTTAAAGGATCCTGTGAAGTGTCCATTGAATCTCTTTTCCTCCCTTGTACTTGAAAACTAACCTTTCAGGTAGATTCCTGTAGGCATCAATCCCTCTATCTTCTTCCAGTTCATTTAGATAGAGGTTTAGATCAGAGAATTCCTTGATGTCACATAAGTACATGTAATCTCCCTTGTTGACTTTGGATTGAGCTTTGATTAGAGATTTGGATTTGAGAGGTGACAACTTCACTTTCTTGACTGCTCTTGACTTTGTTCTCTTTGGCTTGTTAAGGATTGGTAAATTAAAGTCAGGAATTGGTAGATTTTCCCAGTCTATTGGTTCATCCTTAGGCATAATAGGTTCACCATGAATGTTCCTGTAAGGATCCACCACCTTAATGTCTTTAGATACCACTGAGGGTTTTGATGCTTGAGTTATAGTTGGAGTGGATTCCTTGGGAAACTGATCCTCCAATTCCTTACCAACAAAGTTCAATTTCCTTTTGGTTCTTTTAGCCAATTCCTTGTATCTGTGAGATTTCTTCTGTTGTGGTTCAACTTGCTTCTTTGGATCTTGAGATTCAGTTATTTCAGATGGCTGAGCAGGAATTTTTTGTGTTGGTTTCACAGCTTGTAGCTTGGCCAAGATAGCAGCTTGAACTTTCTTTTGTTTAGACTTTTTAGCATCTAGAGCAGCTTGCTTCTTTTCTTGCTTCAATCTTGCCTTTTCTTCTCTCTTTTCTTCAGCAAATTGAGGATGTCCACCCACCACACAAATTTCTTTACCATTCCTGAAAACTTTAATAATTCTCCTTTTCAAAGCTGAATCAGCTGGATCCTTGTAGAAGGCAATGGATCTTGACAACAGTTTGTTCTCATCAGGATTTGGTATCTCATACACTGTATCCAAAGGGTTCTTTAGTGATGATTTTGGATAGTTCACCCTTGGATTCAAAAGTACTTCAGCCTTTGGAGATTTGATGCAGGATGGCTGTCCTCTTTCCAGATAGTTCATGCTCATTTCATTCACAGAGATTTTCCTGACTTGAGAGTGATGAATGGCTGACTTTTCTGGCTTCTTTGCTAGCCCAAACTTCTTTAGAATATCCTCATCAATTTTATCCCAGTTGATTGGATTCAACTGTTCCCTTTCAGCTGCTCTTAAATTGGCTGCTGCTTCATTTATCAAATCAATGCTATCTTTAGCTGGTGGCTTGGTGAAAATAATTGAAGGCACAATTACTTTGCTAACTTCAATGTTGAGCACTTTATTCTCCCCCTCACTCCTAGAATTCTCTTTCTCCCCCTTTTTGTTATCAGCAAGTTGAGTAGAGGAGGTCTGTGCAGCCACCAGTTTCTGAAGCAAGTCTGTTTGTTGAGCTTGGTGTAGATAAATTGTTGTAAGAGATGTTTCCATTGCTGTCATTCTTGTATCCAAGACATCTACCTTTGTGGAAAGATCAGAATTTTTCCTGAGTTGTCTCTTGATGTCAAGCATTGTAGCTTCTAGAAGTTTAGAGTCCATCTTGTCAGAAATGGCCTTTTTCATCTCATCAATATCGCCTTTAATAGTGTTGATATCTCGAGCATGTTGAAAACCTTGAATTTGGCAATTGTGGTGGTTTGAAGAGCAAAATTTGTCTGATTTATGAGTTGAATCAGGGTTGTCTTGAAGTAGTGTTCATCACAGTGCTTTGAAAATGCCTAAGATGGCATGCCTGATCTTGAACTAGAGCCTACTTCCCCCCCCCCCATGTCCAATGACTCTTCTTCACTATCTCCACCTTCACCTCCAAAGAATTCTTCTGAACCACCAGTCTCATAATCAACATCACCAGCTATGGAGGGCAAAGCTGTTATGGAATCCTTAGCTCTTAGCATTGATTGTGTGGCTTGCACCAAGTTGAGCATCCTTTCTGCATCGTCATTGCCCTGTTCAGCTAGAAGTTGATATGCTGGAACAGGGTGAGTAAATATCCTAGCATCAAGGGAGGTAGAATCTATAACAGCTTGAGGTTGCTGAGATAGTCCTTCCCTGTCTGCATGCTGGACATTCATTAACTCACTTGCAATGACATCTGTTAGGTCACACATACTGTAGAAGGGGGTTGAATACAGTGTTTACTACAATCAAATCGAATTTAAGAACTCAAGTAACAGAAAACAAATTTTATTCAACACAATAAACTCTGTTACAATATGGAACTATCCTCTCTCAATGATGAACAAATTATCAAGAGAGCTGCTAGGGTTATAAAGAATAATAACTTCGATAATGATAACACTTATAGTGTAAACCCTATGCCTGTGTTTATATACTACACAGTTACAAGATAATGTTCTAATTGATATGGAATATAATTCTGCTTCCTAAAATATATCAACTAGTTATATTTTCTTCCAAGTATTCTATTCTTCATAGAATTCCTTCTTCATGCATATTTCTTTCTATCTTAGTCTCGATCTTCTTTCCTTTCAATCAGCCGCCTGCCTTATCTGAAAGTCATCTTAAGTCCTGATATTATCTCTTGATAAATAACTTCTGATAACTTAAGTTCTGATATCTTAAGTTCTGTCTTCAGTATAAGTGATGATTTCCAGTTAAGTACTGATTTGTCCTGTTAGGTAAGATCTGAAAACTAAATACAAATCATATTACATATGACATTATCAAATATATCTAACAATGTCCCCCAACTTGTAAATTAGCATAATATACAAGTTCAACATATATTTGATGATGTCAAAAACATTAAGTACAAATGCATGAGAACTTGACTAGATAACTACAACTTACAGTCCTTTTAGCTTTACCATCTTAAGGTCTGATAACAGCTTCAGTCTGTATACACTTCAGAATTTAAGCAGTTGTAGATCTTTAACTTGGCTTCAATTTCTGATCTCTTTGATATCAGGAGTTGTTCTGAGATAGTTCTTCAACAAACATCTTTCAGCATATTCAAGCTCATTGACCATCCTCCTTTTAGCATTTATCAATTCAGCTGTATCTTCACCAGTTTGAAAAATAGCTGCTCTGAGATCATTTATCTTAGCTTTTCTTATCTCTTGATCTAGTCTGATCAGATATGCCTTGTCAGACTCTAGATTGAATTACATAGCCTTATAACCCATAAAAGTAGTTATAATCTTAGCAGAGTTAGGCTTCCTTTCGACAATATCACCTTTGTGATCTCTGTACTTGGGACAGTATGGGCCGTTAGACTTTACAGAATAAAGCTTCTTATGTCTTTGAATTTGAGACTTTAAATAACCTGCAGCACTATCTGTTAATCTGTCTTTCACTTGAAGTAGAAATAGAACATGTTCCAGTTCCTCAAAATACTTCAGTGGTATAGCATTCTGCCTAATCTGGAATACCCTTCCATCTGTCATAAAATATAACAAGATATGTTCTTTCAAAAAGGTATGGTAAACCATTTGTACAGATTCAAGTCGATTCAATCTTTCAGGAGTTGCTCCAACACCTGGTTCACTTAAGGAAGTTGGATCATTGGTAGTGTTATGTACTCTTCTTTCATCAGAACTACCCAATCCAGATTTATCTCTTGCTTCCTTTCATGTAACAACTCTTGCTTCAAAACCACTTGTTGCAGTCTTCAAAGGTTGAGCCTGTTTAGCTTTGGTGAATCTTGGTAGGAGTATCTTTGAAGGTTTAGCATGAGGAATGTCAGAGGTTTCCTTTTCCTTATCTTCTGATATCAAGCCAACTTGAGCTATATCAGAGGTTACTTGCTTCACTGTCATATCATAACTTACTACATCTTGACTCTGAACAATATGAGCCATGTCAGAGGTTGTCTGAAAAATCTTCTTTTGCATCAGAGTAAGATTAGCATCTTCTTCATCAACAATTATTTCTTCATCCATGACTGGCATATAAACCTTTACAGGTTCATCAACTTTTTCTTTGCCCTTAGACCTTGGATCAATTTTCACTTATGATTTGACTTTGGTTGCCTCAGAATTTGTTCTTTCCTTTATCGCAATACCCTTAGGCTTTGGAAATTTCTTTTCAACAACAGAAGCTTTAGATTTTGTCTTGACACCTTCTGCTTTGAGTCTATCTTCTTCTTCCTTTAGACTCTCAAAGTCCATTCCTGGATTTTCTTTAAGAAATAACTGCTTTGAAATTTCTTCATCAAGTTCCAGATGTTCACCAGAACTTATCCTTTTACCAGTATCAGAACTTATTCTTCTCCCAGTATCAGAACTTGTTCCTTGGCTTGTAATTCTAGCTTTACTTGATGAAAATCCTTTGCCTTGACCTTGACCTCTACCCTTGTTAGAGTTTCCTTGGTCATCACTTCCATCATCATTTCCCTTCAGTGTCTGAATAGATTTGCATTTGGACGTAATCACTTTCTCCCCCTTTTTGGCATCAGCAAGTAAAAGAAGAGAGACAAGCAATTCCACTGAGGATTGGATCTCATTGAGTTGATTTTGATGAGAAGCTTGATTCTTTAAAATTTTATCAATCTGAGTTTGTTGCTTCTCCTGAGTTTTCTCAATGTAGGCAATTCTATAAAAGGCTGGCTTGAAACATCTGTTCTTTTCAAGTTTCACATTCATATTTTGCTGGATCAAGGTTTCTTGAATTTTGTTCACCTTGTCATGAGTTGTTAAGTGTTGACCCTGAAGGTGCCTAGTACTCAATGTAGCAACTCTCAGCTGTGCCTTGAAATTATCATTTAACAACATTTCATCAGCTTTTTCCAGATGCTCAGCAAGAATCTTTTCAGAAGGAACAAAACTTACTATGTTCCATTCCTTAGTCCACTCCTTTCCTCTACGAGTTTCACTCCAAGGTACTGGTGCTTCCCCTGTAACAAACTTCTTGACTAAATCAGCTTTATTAACTGTTTGTTGAGGTGCATGTCCTGATGGACCAGCTGCATCAGCATCAACATCTAAATTAGCAGCAGCTTCACTAGTAGTTTCTTCATTGGCAGCATCAGAACTTGTAGATCCTGCAGTATCAGCATCCTCTAACAAAATAGTAGTATGTGAGGCTATAGAGGCTTTAACATCATCCTCTAAATTCTGATCTGCAGCCAGGTTCTGATCAACATCCAAAATTGATGTTGTTGATGTAGTGAGTTGAATTGGTGGAGCTTCCAAGTACAAAACCTCAGGCACAATCAAGTTATGAATATCAATTTCAGCACTTGTACCTGGTTCTTCAGTATGTACTGGATCAACTATAGGTGACATAGGAGGTATAGGTATTCTGTCTTAAGCAGTTTCTGGGTTTGCAGAAGGAAGTGATTCAATAATAATTTGTTCTGTTGAGATCAGAGATTCCAGATCCCCTTCCTTAGTTGCTTCCACTACATCCTCTGAATCTGACTCAACTATGTCCCTGTGAGCTCTCTGTTTCTTTAATTTCTTCAACGGTGGAGACACTGTAGGAGCTTTATCATTAAAATTTAACTTTCTAAGCCTTTTGAGGGGCCTAGAACTCCCAGTTACAGTACCTTTCTGAGAAGAAACCTTCTCAGCTTCTACAACAACAGGTTCTGATATGGGAACCTGTTCCTCAGTTATTTCCTCAAATCAACATAATTTAATCAAAACATTCATCACAAAATAAAATTAAAAATCGATGAAGTAAAGATTAATAAATTGCAATTAAACATGCACAGTCACATAATTTGAGAAATAAAGAACAAATCTTGCAATTAAATAAAATTTCATTGATATAACAGATGATTACATTTCATGAAATTTATCAATTACATGCAAAAATTACAAGATAGTCCTATTCTTAGAATCCTAACATCAACAGCCTTAGTCCTAAGCTAAGAAGCATGGCAAAGCTGACGGTGAAGAGAAACGGATAGATGACAATTAATTCTTCTTCCTACTTTCAACAAAGAGAACAGCAAGACGAATGATTTGCTCCTGTTATTTAAGAATACAAAGATGAGCTTCTCTTTGGAAAGACAACAGATCATTTTTAATGTTCTCTGGAAGTTGAATCCAGATTACAAATGGAATGTTGTTGATAGGATATGAAGTCGGAATTCCATTTCAAAAGATAGTCACAGTTTCTGTGCCATAAGAGTAATACCAACTAAAATGTTCCATTGTTTGAGAGAAATGAACATATGTGGTTTTACTGATGAATGATCAGTCATTTAAATAGGCAATGGGATACTAAGGGACGTGAGGACTGGTTAAAAATTACAAGTAAAAATAATGACCCCTCGACTCCCTAGACTGATGTGTAATAATAACAGTCAGTAAAAGATCTAAAGCCAGAGTTAATGTGAACGGGATATAATAACAATTTTTGTGAGCATGCAGTTTTTCAAGACATACACGCTAACCATTAATCCATAATGATTATGACTATTTTATCTCACATAAACCAATATTCTGTAAAAATATTATCGTTGAAGTAATGACCAAAAATAAACCAAGTAAATAAATACTGCCACGTCAGTATCAGAACTTGATTATTATCAGGATTTAAAAGTCATCATAATATGGCTCCTTAACTCGAAAAGTGAATGTGTATTCCTGTAATTCTTCACACAAATACTGATATGGTATCATCAGAACTTAATCATCAGAACTTCCATCAGAACTTGTCCTCAGAATTTATGCAATCTGACACATAAATTGTTCATCTAAAATAACATTTATCACCACAGTAATTTTCATCATTCATATGGAGTGTAAGTGTGTGCATTAAGCTAAATATCAGACAAAGAGTAAAGTCTGGTTCACTTCAGTACACCTTAGAAATAAGGCATAACTAAGAACTTTGCTCAAAATCTGTCATTATTCTGAAGTCTACTTAAGAATGAGTTCATGCATGAGTCCACCTCAAATGTTTTGTGCTCATTTTATGCATCTTTTGAAATTCCATTTTACAGTGGCGTCTCAGTGTAAGTGAGTAACGACTGCTTATCAGAATTTATGCTGTTATTAGAGTATTTCTCCAGTAATCATAGAGTGTGAAAAGTCACCAAGAAAATTTTATTTTGTTTTTCTAATGCATATTACTTAATACCAGCAATGCACTTGGGTCTTCCCTTCCACATTTTTACTCTAGATCTCAAAGGAGTACCTGATATTTATTTCTTTTCTTTTCTTTTTCTTTTGATAAGTGAGGCTTATCAGCACTTAGTACATCCACCAGATTTACTAACATCAGAACTTAACAGATAAGAAGCATTATTCTAGTTTTTGACTTAGTAATAAGATAGACAAAGTAAACTTAAGTAAGATCAATATCAGAATTTTCTTGTGTTAAAATATTTCCACATAAACAATTACTTCAAACATGAGATCTTTAGTATATTAAAGACTACTAGGTCAGCATCTAGTACATTTATCCTCATTGGATTAAACAGTCACAGAAATATTCATATCACTATCAGAGTTTAGAAATTCACATCAGACAACAATCAACACTTAAGCAAATTTCAATTTAAGCACAGAATACACAAAGATAGTAATATCTGTAAATACTGATCATAAAGTCTGATGTATCAGAACATAAACTAGGCAGATTTAGAGAAAGAACCTGAAACCATTCCAAGTTCGTTTACCAATCTTGTAAAAGTAGCTTCACACAGTGGTTTTGTGAAGATATCTGCTAGTTGTTGATCTGTTGGAACAAAATGCAATTCCACTGTACCTTCATCCACATGTTCTCTTATGAAGTGGTACCTAATGCTGATGTGCTTTGTCATTGAGTGTTGAACTGGATTACCTGTCATAGCAATAACACTTTGATTATCACAGTAAATAGGAATTTTAGAAAATTCTAACCCATAATCCAGTAACTGATTCTTCATCCAAAGAATATGTTCACAACAGCTTCCTGCAGCAATGTATTCTGCTTCTGCATTTGATGTGGAAATTGACTTCTATTTCTTGATAAACCAAGAAACCAATCTGCCTCCAAGAAATTAACAGCTTCCACTTATACTTTTCCTGTCAATTTTGCATCCTGCAAAATCTGAATCTGAGTAACCTATTAGCTTAAAGTCTGATTCTCTAGGATACCACAATCCCAGATCAGCTGTACCTTTAAGGTACTTGAAAATTCTTTTCACAGCTGTTAAGTGAGGTTCTCTTGGATCTGCTTGAAATCTTGCACAAAGACAGGTAGCATACATGATATCAGGTCTACTTGTAGTTAGATAGAGTAGAGAGCCAATCATACCTCTGTAATCAGTAATATCTACTGATTTACCAGTATCCTTATCCAACTTAGTTGCAGTGGCCAAAGGAGTGGATGCACTTGAACAAACTTGCATTCTAAACTTTTTCAACAAATTTCTGGTGTACTTAGATTGACAAATAAAAGTTCCTTCTTCATTCTGCTTGACTTGAAGGCCTAGAAAATAGTTAAGTTCTCCCATCATACTCATTTGATATCTTGACTGCATCAGTTTGGCAAACTTCTTACAAAGTCTGTCATTTGCAGAACCAAAAATGATATCATCAACATATATTTGCACCAAAAGTAAGTCCTTTCCATAGTTGAGGTTGAACAGTGTTTTGTCAATAGTCCCTCTGTTCAATCCACTTTCCAGAAAAAACTGAGCTAAAGTCTCATACTATGCTCTTGGAGCTTACTTAAGGCCAAAAAGTGCTTTATCAAGCCTGTAGACATGATTGGGAAATTTGGGATCTATAAATCCTGGAGGTTGTTCAACATATACCTCTTCTTCCAATTCTCCATTGAGAAAAGTACTTTTCACATCCATTTGAAAGACTTTAAACTTCTTGTGAGCAGCATAGCCAAAAATATCCTAATGGCTTTCAATCTAGAAACTGGTGCAAATGTTTCATCATAATCAATTCCCTCATGTTGAGAGTATCCTTTTGCAACCAGCCTTGCTTTGTTCCTTGTAATTATGCCATCACTGTCATTTTTTTTTCTGAATACCCACTTTGTACCAACAACAGACCTGTTCTTTGGTCTTGGCACTAGGGTTCGGACTTTATTTCTTTTAAATTCATTTAACTCTTCCTGCATTGCTTGTACCCAATCAACATCTTGAAGAGCTTCTTCCACTTTCTTTGGTTCAGTCTGAGATAGAAAAGAATGATAGAGACATTCATTTGATGTAGCTGTTCTAGTTCTAACACCTGCATCAGGATTTCTAATAATTAAGTCAGGTGTATGTGCTTTAGTCCACTTCCTTGCAGATGGAAGGTTCTCTCTAGAACTGGATGCTCCCCTATGATCCATGCTGTCTCCATCAACATTTTCTGATGCTCCCCCTGAAATTATGCTCTCCAAGTTTGATCCTTCAGAATTTGAGTTTCCAGAAATATCAGAACATGAGTTTCCAAAATTATCAGAACTTGGCCCATCAGAACTTGAAGAGCCTGTTGTATGTTCTGATGCTTCTTGAGATGTGGTTGGATCTTCAGTATGCTCCCCCTGCACAGGTGCATTTTCCTTTGCCGTAGTCACCACAGTTTCAATAACATCAGAGTTTAATCCATCATAGTTTGCAGTATTAGGATTTAGACTGTCAGGATTTATAGAATCAGAATTTAAAACTTCATTTTCGAATCTCAGCTGATCATGATCATTGAAATCTTCAAGTCAAGAAATCTTCTTATCATCAAAAGAGACATTGATCGATTTCATGACAACCCTTGTTCTTAAATTATAGACTCTGAAGGCTTTTGTGGAAAGTGGATATCCAACAAAAATTCCTTCATCAGCTTTTAGATCAAATTTTGATAGATGTTCGGGATGAGTCTTAAGAACAAAACACTTACATCCAAATACATGAAAATACTTCAGATTTGGCTTCTTTTTCTTCACCATCTCATATGGTGTTTTTCCATGCTTGTTGATAAGTGTTACATTCTGAGTAAAACAAGCAGTCTACACAGCTTCAGCCTAAAAGTAGGTTGGCAACTTTGTTTCATCAAGCATAGTTCGTGCAGCTTCAATAAGAGTTCTGTTCTTTCTTTCAACAACTCCATTTTGCTGTGGAGTTCCAGGAGCTGAAAATTCCTGCCTTATTTCATGGTTTTTGCAGAACTCTTCCATAATCAAATTCTTGAACTCAGTGCCATTATCACTCCTTATGATCTTCACAGAATCTTTGACCAATTTATCCAGTTGCTTGACATGATCAATCAAGATAGATGCAGTTTCACTTTTTGTGTGCAAAAAATACACCCATGTGTATCTGGTGAACTCATCCACTATGACCATAACATATTTCTTCTCTGCAATAGACATGACATTCACTGGACCAAATAGATCAACATGTAGTAGGTGATAAGGCTCAATATTTGATGATTCAGTCTTGCTCTTGAATGAAGATTTTCTTTGTTTTGCCTTCTGACATGAATCACAAAGGCCATCAGGAGCAAAAACTGATTTTGGCAGTCCTCTCACAAGATCTTTCTTGACTAGTTCATTTATATTGTTAAAATTTAAATGAGAAAGTTTCTTGTGCCAATCCCAGCTTTCTTCAATTGATGCTCTACTCAACAGACAGATTGCAGAACCATCAGTACTTGTTGAAAGCTTGGCTTCATAAATGTTATAATGCCTGTACCCTTTCAGAACAACTTTGCCTATAGATTTGCTTACAACTTCACAGTGTTCTTCAAAGAAATCCACATGATAACCTCTGTCACAGATTTGACTAACACTCAGTAGATTGTGTTTAAGTCCTGAGACCAGAGCTAATTTTTCAATGATGACATTTCCAAGATTGATATTGCCATATCCCAGAGTTTTTCCTATATTGCCATCTCTATAAGAAACACATGGGCCAGCTTTCTCCACAAAGTCTGATAGCAGGGCTTTATTTCCAGTCATATGTCCTGAACATCCACTATCTAGAACTAGGATGTTTTTCCTGTTGCCCTGCAATCACAAAGACCACTAATGATTAGTTTTAATGACCCAGACTTGCTTGGATCCTTTGGCCTTTTTAAGTTTGTTAACATTTGCAGCGGATTTAGCATCAGAGTTTATGTTAACAGTTTTCTTATCAGAATTTGCAATATCAGACTTTGCATCAGAACTTACACTAGAAGGAATAATGTTAACTTTCTTTACAGAAGGTTTTATTTAATAATAATCATAGTACAAACTATGATATTCCTTACAAGTATAAATGGAATGCCATAAACTACCACAATGAAAAAAAGGATTTTATGGCTTATATCTAACAGACTGACTCTTAACTCCTGACTTTGAAGGTAAAGAGTTTATGCTCTTATTCTTCCTGCAAAAAGAAGCCAGATGGTTAGAGTTTCCACAGTTTGACATGTTTTTCTAGGAGCATTAGGAACAGGCTTATAATTGTTACTTTTGTTCACACCTTCCTTTCCATTCCTATTTTTCCTAGGTGGCTTTACCTTGTTTACATTCTTAACATCTTTCAGCTTATGTTTAAGCTGTTTCTTTGTCATTAAGCCTATGTTAACTTCAGTTGGCTTATCCTGTTTAGGTTTGTCAGAAGTTACTTTCTCCTTAACTTCTGATTTCTCAATATCAGACTTTGCAGTTACAAACTTAACATGATTTGCCTTTGGTTTTTGTTTAACAACTATAGGCTCAGTTTCTACAGTTCTCTTACTGTTCTTATCATCTCCATAACCTAAGCCCTCTTTCCAGTTTCCATTACTAAGAATATCCTGAGTTGCTTTACCAGAGTTAGTCCAAGTCCTGATAATCTCTCTTTCCTTTTCTAACTCAATTTTTAGAGATTCATTCATTTTTAGCACTTCATCCCTAACATAAAAGGTATCATCTCTATCTTTCTGAGTTTGATGGAACGTGACTAACTCTTTTTCTAAATAATCATTCCTCTTTTTATAAGCAAGATTTTCAGAAGTTAATCTTTCACATGTTAAAGTTTGATCTTTATAACTAATGAACATGGTTTTAAGATATCTTCTCAACTCAGTAATATCATCAGTATGAAAGGCATAAGTAGTTTGAGGTACCTTTAAGTCAGCAATATCAGAACTGCTATCAGCATTTGCCATCAAGGCATAGTTTTCCTCATCCTCAGAATCTGAAGCATCTGACCAGTTTTTCTTCTTTGTGACAAGAATCTTGCCTTTGTCACTCTTCCCTTTTCTGCAATCAGGAGATATGTGGCCTTTCTCACCATAGTTATAGCATTTAACATTTGAGTAATCTCCTCTGTCAGACTTTCCTCCTTTGCCTTCAGATTTTCCGAAACATTTCTTATCAAAACTTGCACCTTTCTTGGAAAACTTCTTTCCTCTCCTGAATTTCCTGTATGCAATCTTTGTGATTCCTTTCACCATAAGAGCACACAACTTCATCATCTCTTCATCAGGGTCTATCTCAGGTATACTTTCAGTTTCTGAGTCATCATCACTATCAGAACTTGATGACTCAGTATCAGACTTTATGATGAGAGATTTTCCCTTGCCTTTCTTTGAGGCAGCAACTTTGGGACTTTCCTCCTCAGCCACAAAAGCAACTATCCTTGACTTTCTTCCATTCATCTTACTTTTTTGTTCCATCTCAAGTTCATGAGTCCTGAGCATCCCATAAATTTCATCAAGAGTTATTTCATCAAGATTATAGTTGTCTCTTATTATTGTGGCCTTCAAATCCTATCTTTCAGGAAGAGCTAACAGGAATTTAAGATTTGAATCTTCAATATCATACTCTTTGTCAACTAGTGATAAATCATTCAAGAGTTTGACAAATCTGTCATATAAATCAGTTAATGACTCATCAGGCTTTGAGTCAAAGTGCTCATACTCTTGAGTGAGTATAGTCTTCCTGTTCTTCTTGATTGAATCAGTTCCCTGACACCTTATTTTCAAAGCATCCCATATCTCTTTTGCAGTCTTGCATTGAATTACCCTGTTTGACATGACATTATCAATGGCACTATGCAGCAAGTGTCTTACCTTTGCATCCTTTGCAATCGATGAGATATCTTCAGCAGTGTAATCACTTTTCTCCTTTGGTACAGATTTTGTTGGCTGACCTGCAACTTCCACAAAGAGTTTGGTTGGCATATGTGGTCCTTCATTAATCATGTCGAGATATTCTGGATATGTAGCTTCCAGAAACATAGCCATCTTCACTTTCTATATGGAATACTCAGAAGGTTTCAACATGGGAACTCTTATAGTCTCATATCGACTATGGGTTATGGTTTTTGGAGGTTCTTCAGTTTTGGTGGGCTTGGTTGGAGTTTCTTCTTCAGACATGATTGTTTATGGATCTTAAACTGTATGTGTGTTAACAGATTTGCTCTGATACCACTTGTTAGGTCACACACACTATAGAAGGGGGTTGAATACAGTGTTTATTACAATCAAATCGAATATAAGAACTCAAGTAACAGAAAACAAATTTTATTCAACATAATAAACTCTGTTACAATATAGAACTGTCCTCTCTCAGTGATAAACAAATTATCACGAGAGCTGCTAGGGTTACAAAGAATAATAACTTCGATGATGATATCACTTATAGTGTAAACCCTATGCATGTGTTTATATACTACACAGTTACAAGATAATGTTCTAATTGATATGGAATATAATTCTACTTCCTAAAATATATCAACTAGTTATCTTTTCTTCCAAGTATTCTATTCTTCATAGAATTTCTTCTTCATGCATATTTCTTTCTGTCTTAGTCTCGATCTTCTTTCCTTTCAATCAGCCACCTGCCTTATCTGAAAGTCATCTTAAGTCCTGATATTATCTCCTGATAAATATCTTCTGATAACTTAAGTTCTGATAACTTAAGTTCTGATATATTAAGTTCTGTTTTCAGTATAAGTGTTGATTTCCAGTTAAGTACTGATTTGTCCTGTTAGGTAAGATCTGAAAACTAAAAACAAATCATATTACACATGAAATTATCAAATATATCTAACAACATCCACCCTTATATCTCATGTATTTGCATTTCTCTCATTATCTCTCTTTTGTTGCATCAAGGTCTCACCTTGGCTCCCCACCCTCAACCCTCACCTTCACCATCTAAGGTGGGACTCCTCACACTCTCTTTTGCCAATCCTGAAGAACTGGATTGCATATTATCACTCTTTTCCTCTCCTTTTTCCTGGGAGCAACCCAGACTCTCACTCATAACACTCTCTTCCCTCAATCCTAGGAGCGATTGTACTACCACTAATTCTTCTGCACTTGAGATAATTGATGAAATTTGAAGCTGTGCTGAGACACTCGATAGATAAGGGATATCCGTCGGGTTAGCAGTTTGACTATCCGACGAATAACTGCTGTTAAGCTTATCCGTCGGGATACAATCACTACTCGACGAATGAACAATATTAATCGAGAGAGTAGGAATAAATGAGTTTGGAGTGGAAACTATTGTGGACTCTATGCAGATTGATGAGAATTTTGGCACAGATGTCTCAACAGTTCCTGAAAAAATTGGCAAGTGAGCCAACAAATCATCCAAAAGATGATGCTCACTTGCACTAGATTTTGACTTCCCCAACAGAGTTAAAGAAGGGGAATCAGGAATTGATGTGTTGATCATATCCACATCAAGAGAGTTTGTGGGAGAATTTGGTGTCTGAGGTGCTTCTATAACTAAAGATTTTGGTTGTGACTCCACATTTATTGGAGCCACATCAACATGACTTTGAAAAGGTGCAGTGACTGTGTCTTTAGCACCAGTTTGCACAGTGTGTGAACCCTGTGCATCCCCAAAGGTTTTTGGTTTCTTCTTTTGAGTATAGGTTTGGGGTGAGTTTATGTCCCTTACCCTTTTGGCATGTGCTCTTGGCTGAGAGCTTTGTTCAATATTCACATCTTTTTGGGAGGATGCAACTAGCAATGAGCTTATGTCCTTATTAAGCACTGCAGTTTGTTGGGAAACTGTATTGTGGCTAGGCTGGGAAACACTCACCTCTCCAACCTTATCCTTAGGATTTCTTTGATGTTCACCCCGTCCCTCACCTACCTTACCCACCTTCACACTCCCCTCTTTAGATTTGGTGGATTTTGCAACTGGCATCTTTTGAGAGATACCAGAGGGGCTTTCTTTGACTTGGATATAGAAATTTTTGATGGTTTGGTAGCTTGGGTAGGCAGCTGTTGGGTCATTGACACGGTTGCCATAGCTACACTAGAATGCAAAGAAATTTGTGAGGCTGGAAGAGTAGGGATAGCTGAACTTACCTCACTTACCTGAGGTGCTTCCATTACAGGGAAATAGAAGAGTGGCACCTCTTTGTGATGGTTTTCCATGTTCAAATCTGCAATAATTCTTCTTTCTTGAACCCAACAATCTAATTTGTTGGTTGGATTCTCAAGCACAATTTCATCAGAGAGGTGGTTAGCAAGCATCATGAAAAATCTAGCATAATAGACATTTTTACCCCCTCTTATTTAACTCCCCTAACTTAAACCCCAACTCAAACAAAACAAGATCACCAAAGTTAAAGAAACTTATCAGTTACAAGCATGTAAAGTATGTTAACCATAGAGATATTGACAGAATCAAAATTACTGATTTTACCAGAGAATACCTTAGTAACTACATCACATAGATAACTTCATTCCTTTATAAGACCCAACCTCCTAATTTCACTTAACTTAAAAGTAGAGAGAGCATAGCCCATGGAGTTAAGCATATTAACAATGTCAGTATCTGTGTGTGGTGAAGTTAGATATTTATCAGGAATTTTGAAACATGCTTTAACAACATCAGTATTAATACAGAATCCTTACCTTTAATAGTGAGTGTGACGGTCTTATTAGTTGAGTTGTATACAACAGTTGACCACATTTCTTCAACAACCTCATAGAAGATGGTGGGTGATTCTAGCATGGCATAGTTCAGTTTGCAGTTCTTCACAAAATCCATCATTTTGTGGTAGTCATAGTCGCCAGACTGTTGAATCCCCTTGTTTACTAGAGCCGTGAAGTTGTTCTTCTCATAGATAAATCCAATTTGTGACATGATCTTGACTACTGGTGCCATTGTTAGAGAGTGGAACTTGCAGAGATAGAGATGATAATTGCTTTTGAGAAAGAGAGAATTTAGACCGGATGATTTGAGAATGATAAAAGACAAGTAATGGAAATGAATTAAACTTTTATACACTACGCCATAAGTGGGCTATTGTAATGCCTAAATGGTGTTATAATAGGCCCCAAAAACGTTACAATAGGTCTATTGTAACACCAGGGGGCGTTACGTATACGAGCATTACAATAAATACCCTAATGTAACACTTCACTGATCTATTGTAATAGAGAGGTAAACGTTATAATAGGCACCTACTGTAACACTAACAGGCCCAAATGTAACGCAAAATTAGTGATATAATAGCTTGATCAAGATTGCATAAGTGGGACCACTAGTGCCACATGGTCTCACGTGGACCCCACCTTTGGGTCCCGCATTGCTTATTGTAACAGTAGATTTTATCTATTATAACACCAGTTTTTAGTTAGGCAAAACTGGAATATGTGTATTGTAACAGTCTTTTATCTATTGTAACACTAGTAACATATGTAATGTAAAATTATATGTATACAAATATTACACCAGAACAAGCAAATGTAACAGTTATTATAAATATTTTTGAAATATAAGGTATGTTTTAATAATAATCCATAATCAACAAAAACATCAAAGTTGCATACATAAGAGTCTCAGCTCTGCAAACCAAACAACTACATAACAACAAATTCTTCAAACCATCCTCAATGCCAACGACGACCAAAGTATTATAGCATAACATCCAAGCTATCCTTGAACTGAAAAAAACTACTCTTCAACTATTATTGGATATGAAATTATACAAAATAATCAGGGAGAGAATCACTTTTTGCCCTTCCACACTTTCATGATCTGGATACAAAATAACCAGGCAGAGAGATACTTGTTCTCCCTCATTCACCATTCTCCTATACACAAGTCACACCAAATTTAATAAGAATCAATAGAAGTTGATTTGGTATTAAAATGGCATAGTTGGAAGTTAATTTAGGATATGACCTGAGGAATCAGTCACTTCTAAATTTAAAAAACCAGAACCTCTATTGTCTGGATTACGTTTGACATTACCTGGTAAATTGTTCTCATGACCTTCCATCAGACACTTTTCTGAATTACAGTGTTTTTTCCTGTTAAAAAATATAGGGAATAAAGGGCACAACATCATGCTCGTACTACAATCAATATGTAATTACACATGAAGCTTGTAATTACAGCAAGCTCACCAAATTTAAAACTCAGGTGGAATAGGCATACATCTGACGTAAAAGAGGTGCTAATGTTGCATACCTGAAAAGATACCACATAGAATTAGTGATCGCTCATGGAATGTATAAACGTGAAACAGGTAAAGACAGAAGTCAATCTGCGCCCTTAAGAATAACTTTTGAATTCTTAAATGGTATAATCAGCCCAGGATGATAATTTGGTCATAACAATATACCTCCCTTGGCCATAAGTATCCCATATCTCAAAATTGACTGTTGTAGAATCTTGCAAGGCTATTGTTTGTGACAAAAACGAAGCCCCAAAAGTTACCTGAAAATGTAATCTTAATATAAGAAATAAAAATAGATTAATGATTAAGGACTGTTCATAAATAACATGCAGCATAACAAAGACTTTACGCAACTTTAAAATAACAGAACTTTGTATACTCATAAACAACTTACCTTGGATGTCAATTGTAACAGCTGACAGTTTCTTTAAAGTTACGCCATCACTGTAACAGCATTGTAAAAATAAAAAATAATGTTAGTATTATGTAAAAGGTGATGAGTTCAGCTGCTAATGCAGGGTGATGAAACCCTGGTGAATTAAAACTTGTATAAATTGTACAAGACAGCCAATGCAGAACAGTTTCAAGCCTGATATTACCAAGATAATTGTATAGCTGATAAGGAAAGAGGTAGCACGGAGAATTTGAAATTTGAAAGAACAAGTTTGAGAGACAGATGATACTTAAAACTAAACTAATACCAAGAAATGTTAATTCATGTGTATTTGTGTTGCTCTGTTAAGCCATCGGCTCTGTGATGCATATAATATACTACCTTAAAGCATTTTTAAATATTATTTAATTATTAACCAGAATTAAAATTTTAATATTCAAATATAATAAACAATGTTAGAGTTATGTATTTTTATTTTATAATATATGTAAGTAATGTTAGCTAATTTTGTTTTTGCCATTTTCAAATATGTTATTATTCTTATTTGTTATGGATTAAAAACTAATATATATGATTGCTGTATTTAGTATTAAGGAACGTGAGCTTCAAGCCTCGATTTGGCTGCTCTCGTGTTTCGTAGTTTAACTCTGTCTTTACGAGATGCCTACGTATCTCTGTGAATTAGAGAATCAAGCCAAAAAACGTAGTTCTGATCTGTGGGATGAGGCCCCTTATATAGATGTTGAGAGTCCTTGAATTGGACTTGGTATAGGAGACTTTCGGGCAAGTCTCATAATTAGAATGGCCTTTGGAGTCCTAGATAGTAGGAAACTGATTCCTTATCCTTTTAGGTCCCCTTGAGGCTAATCTGCAAGGATTTATATCCTTATCGGGACTCTTCTCAATAGCTGATTTTTCCTTTATTAATTAATTACGAAATTATTTAATATACAGGATTTTTGGGCCTTCTTTGTTCCATCTGATCTGATCTAGTCCATCAGGCCTGATCAACATGCTAACCTTTCTGGTCTGAATATCATACATCTTCTTATTCGGCCTTGCCGCCCAAACTGTAATATTTAATTATGTAATTAGGATTTATTTATCCGTATCATTTGCCCCCCAACTTTTGGGAAACCGTATAAGATTTCGCGAAAGTTAAGTTCATTTATTCCCTTACAGGGTATCGTTTTGCGTAAAGTGTGGAGCGACCTACACGTTTACAGCGATTTACTTCTATTCCTTTTATTCGGGAATTATCTTAATTTCCAGGAATTTTTCCTTGACTCCGGGATTTTTCCCTAATTTTCTGAATTTTCCCTTAATTTCTGGGATGTATCCTTATTTTTCTGGATTTTTCCCTTAATTTCTGGGATTTATCCTTATTTCTGGGATTTTTCAGATTTCCAGCCCTTTTTCGACCAGGATCCTAGTCGAAATTTCGACCTGGATCCTAGTCGAGATATGGGTCAGCCTTGCAATCCTGGTCGAAGGAGTTCGACTGGGATCCACGACCTGGAATTCGACCAGGATCCTAGTCGAACTTTCGACCTGGATCTTGGTCGAAAACTTACCCCTTTTTTCAATTCTTGGTCTTGAGTTTATCGACTAGGATGTCGACCAGGATCCTAGTCGACATTTCGAACTGAATCATGTTCGAAAATTCTCTGTTTCTCATGCTTCCTGGTCGAAGGATTTCGACTAGGATCTACGACCTGGGTTTCGACCAGGATCCTAGTCGATTTTCGACCTGGATTTTAGTCTAGGTTTCGACCTGGATCCATCTTTGAAAAATGCTTGGTTCATTCGACCTCATTCATGGTCGAAGTTTCGACCTCAATCCAGTTCGGTGATACCCGTTATTTTCGGGTGTCTGCTCGAAAGATTTCGGGCAGGATTTATGACCTGGAATTCGACCTGAATTCTGGTCTTTTTTACCCATTATTTTCGGGTACCTACTCGAAAGATTTCGGGCAGGATTCACGGCCTGGGTTTCGACCTGAATTCTGGTCTTTTTTACACGTTATTTTCGGGTGCCTGCTCAAAAGATTTCGGGCAGGATTCACGACCTGGTTTTCGACCTGAATTCTGGTCTTCCACTAGCCTTCTTCATTGGGCCTTACATCTTTTAGGGCTACAATTTAGGGTATTGTATTTTCCAAATCCTAATTGGATTTGGGCCTAGCCTTCTTTATTGGGCCTTATTAAATCTTACTGGGCCTCTTTATTGGGCCTTACTAAATCTTACTGGGCCTCTTTATTGGGCCTTACTAAATCTTACTGGGCCTCTTTATTGATTTAGAATTCTCTAGAATTCCTTGGAATATTCTGGAATATTCCTTTTTCTGGGCTTTTCTTTGGGCCTCTATCCCCCTTCAACTTCCCTTTTCCTCTTATATAAAGGAGTGAGGAGAGGTTACTACTCCTCACTTTCTCATTTCTAAGTTCTTCTTCTTTCTCCTCCTGCCAAGATTCTTAGAGCAATAGTAGCAAAGCCTTTTTTAGGAGCACTTCTTCAGGTAAAATTCCTCCCTTTACTTCTTGTGCTTACTTTTACATTATATGCACTTCTTCAGGTAAAATTCCTCCCTTTTTTCAGATGGCTGATAAGAAAATGACTCGTTTGGCCAAGATGAACGTGGCTAGAAAGTCCAATGAATTCCCTATTCGATCGAGGTACACTTCCTTGATCGACATGATCAACACCCGAGGGGATGAGTACCCGTCTGATGCGCATCTGGACGCGCACGACCATATTAGTGCCTTGCGGGATCCCAAGGAGCTGGAAAAGATGAGCAGCTGTTTTAAAATCAAGGAACCTTTCAAGCTGGTTCTTGCAAGTCCGGCCGATAGGGTCTACCAGTGGAAGAAGGACGCATTATGCGTCTATAGGGATACTCTAAGGGCAGGTATCAGACTACTTTTTCATCCGTTCATTCCTCTTTTGCTAGCTGATGTGGGCATCAGCCCTTGCCAACTCCCCCCTAATTCTTGGAGGCTTATTCTGTGCTATCTGTCACAATGTGCCAAGCATAAAGTCCCCACTTATGTTGCTGTCTTCAGAAAGATTTTTCAGTTCAAGAACAGTCTTGATAAGAATCCGGGTTAGGTTTCTATAAACCAGCGCCCTATTATTCCTCATATTGTGAACGGGAAGTCCATCCCTGACAACAACTTGGGGTGGAAGAAAGATTTTTTGTTTGTCATTTGGGAGGGTGGCGATTGGAGCACCCTATTTCGATCGTCTTTTGGGCTTGCCGTTGATGGGAGCCCAAACAACATAACCTTGTCTGAGGAGGAGGCTAGAGCTTTCAACCTCCTGACGCAAGATAATGGGACTTCCCATTCTTGGGATCTTATAAGGGAGACCGTTCTTGTAGAACGTGGCCTCTCTCTCGTCCCTAAGAAAAGTAAGTTTCCTTCCTTATATATCTCGTTTTTATTTCCTTCATTTTCTATTCTGCTGATTCCTCAACTTACTTATCTCACTTGTTGTAGTGGCCGAGAAGATTGAGGAGGCTACTAAGCCTAAAGACCTGGAGACAACCAGGATGAAGCGTGCTGGAAAGGTCTTTAAAGACCCGCGCCTTGGTGATCGCTTCCCGGAGTTCCTACTCCAAGCAATGGAACCAGGCGAGAAAGGCCCCAGCCAAATTTTGCGCACCAAACAGAGGCCAGGGGCCTATTTTCAACCTGCTTGGGGAATCCGGGGCAAGGATTCAATCGTTGGCAGCATGGCGCTTGCCAAGGAATGGTCTAAGCATTCCATCTCCCCGGTGGACTATCAAGACTTTGTCCTTCAACAGGACTTAGAGGGGAACGAGCTTTTCGGAGCTCTGGCTTTGGCGACGGTACGTCCTTTTCCTTTGCCCTTCATAGTTGCCCTTTTTGATTTTCTTATCTCATACTTTTGCTACTTCTCTTGAAGGCGAATGCCCATTTTCAAGGGGCGATCCACCAAGCCAAGGCTTGGAAGGTTGGCCTGGAGGATGCTAACAAGAAGTTGGAGGAGGCCAACCAGAAAATAGAGGCCCTTGAAGCTCAACTTGCCTCTTCCACTTCTGACTTGGAAACGGCCCGAGCTGAAAATGTTATCCTGAAGGCTCAGAAGGATAAAGCCTTTGACGGCTGGATACCCAGGAGTTCAAGGACTTAATGGTGGAGCACGATGCCCTCCTACACCCGGTTAGCTATAAATAAGGCTAGGATGCTGCTGTAGAGGCCATTCAAGATGAGTTTCCAGAAGTCCTTGAGCAGTCCTCCTTTCCTTGCCTTGTTCGAGTTCCAGAACTTGGGGGTGTTACTGATAAGCTTGTTGGCCTGATCAAGGACGGCCCGTCGGGGAGCCAAGGCCAAAAGAGGAAAGAGCTTGAGTCCAGCTCCGGAGAGGAGTAAGCTTCTTCTGAAGAGGAGTCTGAGCCTGTCACTAAGAAGGTCAGGGTGGAAGAGCCTCCAAGAGCATCGCCTCAGCAACCAGCATCTCCCGCAGCATCCAAAGTGCCCGAAGGCAGTTCTGATGGAACCTCTACGGGGACTTCTGAGGGGATGACTGAGACGTCCGAAGGGACGACTGAGACGTCCGAAGGGACGACTGAGACATCCGAGGAGACTTCGGATAGTGGTTCCGAGGAATCCCAGCCTTCCAAGGCCTAAGTTTTTTTTATGTATATCTTCTCTTTAGACAATATGTGAACTTTGTTCATATCAGAACTTGTTACCCTTCGGGGTTATTTTATATGCTGCTTTTCTTACTCGCCTCTTTCTCCTTTATCTTTTCCAATACTTGATACGCATTTAAACTTGAACTAATTGGCTAATGATCAAAGCATGATTTTTTGTTAAATCCACACAAGGTATTATCACAACTTAAACATCCATAGGTTGAAATAATTTCGAACTCTTTAATATGAAGTCTGGCTTTTGAAAACCTTACATAGTATGGGTTCGTCCCTTAACAATAACTCGACAATGTAAATTCTACTGGAATATAAAATCCTACGCAAGCAAAACTTCAAGGTGCTTTTAAACCTACTTGTCATACTGACAAGTGAGAATCATACTTCAACTATCTTACACATAGTAAACCTTCAGGTTTTGTGCATGCCAGGTTCTCGGGACTTCAAAACCATCCATAGTCTCCAGCTTGTAAGTTCCTCTAACCTGAACGCTCTTGACTTTGTACGGCCCTTCCCAATTCGGGGCAAGCTTTCCTTTTTGTCCTACACCAGAAGCTTCTATCTTTCTCAAGACTAGGTCACCTTGTTTGAAAAACCTTTCTTTAACCCTTAGGTTGTAGTAGAATGAAGCCTTTTTCTGATATTCTACTATCTTTGCATGTGCCTCATCTCGCACTTCGTCGATTAGATCCAGGGTTAACCTCTGCCCTTCTTCATTTTCCTCTGCATTGAAAGCATGAATCCTTGGAGAGGAATGTGATATCTCCACGGGAACTACTGCTTATGCCCCATATGCCAACATGAAGGGAGTTGCTCCTGTCGTGACTCTACAGGTAGTCCTATAGGCCCATAATATGGGAAGTATCTCATCCACCCAATTATTTCTTGACTTCTCGATCCTCTTTTTTAGTCCATCCAGGATTATTCAATTTGCTACTTCCGCTTACCCATTGGCTTGTGGGTGAGCCACAGAGGTGAACCGTAACTCAATTTCATTTTCTTCACAATACTTCTGGAATTCCTCATTGTTGAATTGTGTTCCATTGTCAGTGACGAGGATACGGGGAATTCCATATCGGCACATAATGTTTTCCCACAGGAATTGTGCAACCTGCTTAGTTGTGATCTTGGCCAAGGGTTTGGCTTTAATCCACTTGGTGAAATAATCAATGGCTACAATCGAAAACTTCCTTTGTGTCGTGGCCATGGGAAAGGCCCCAAAATATCCATTCCCCACATAGCAAAGGGAATGGGCGAGTTGATAGAGGTCAGCATCTCGGGGGGTTGTCTAACAACAGGTGCATGTTTCTGACAGCGGTCACACTTCTTCACATATTCTTTGGCATCAGCCATCATTTCTGACCAGTAAAAGCCTAACGAGTTATCTTATGAGCCAAAGCCCTGCCCCCCAAGTGTTGTCCACAAATACCTTCATGCACTTCTTCAAGAGCCAAGCGTGCCTCATCGGGCCTAAGAGACCTTAAATAAGGAACCACGAAAGATCTTTTGTACAGAATCCCATCTATTAAAGAGTACCTTAGTGCCCGAACAGTTAACTTTCGTGCTTCAGTTGCATCGCTTGGCAACCAACCGGTTTAAATGTGAGCCTTAATGTGATCAATCCATGACGTCCCCAGGCCTATAGGAGCCACAAGCTTAACATCTATGCTTCGTGTCTTCAAAACATGGAAGTACACACTTCCTGAACTTTCTTCTATCTCGGATGAAGCAAACTTTGATAACGCATCTGTCTTAGCATTTTCTTCCCTTGGAATGTGCTCAACATGGCATTCATTAAATTGGGTCAGCACAGCCCTTACTAGGCGGACATACTTAGCCATCGTATCATCCCTTGCCTCAAATTCTCCCTTTACCTGGGATATGATCAGCTTGAGTCTCCACGAACTTTTAAGTTTTTGACTCTAAGTGTTCCAGCTAGGCCAAGGCCAGCTATCAGGGCTTTATATTCTGCCTCATTGTTTGTGGTTGGGAAGTCTAGCTTCATAACATACTCAATTAAGAATCCATCAAGGCTTTGCAAAACCAACCCTGCTCCACTGGAATTTGTTTTTGATGCTCCATCAAAATAGAGAACCCAATATTCTTTCTCCTCATCATCCTTCTCTTTGTCCCCATTATCGACTCCCTTGTCTTGTGGTATGGTATCTTCCTGCCCCCCGACTTCTTGGTTGGGTATGGTACACTCCACCACGAAGTCAGCTAGCGCCTGAGCTTTTATTGACCGTTTGCGGCTTATACTTGAGATCGAACTCTCCCAGCTCTATTGCCCACTTAATCAATCTCCCACTTGCCTTGGGACTGTGAATGATATTTCTCAGTGGCTGATTTGTTAGCACCTCAATCTGATGAGCCTGAAAGTAAGGACGCAGCTTTCTCGAAGCCATTACCAAGGCTAGAGCAAATTTCTCAATAGTTGAATAATTCAATTCAGCACCATGCAGAATTTTGCTGACATTGTATACGGGATTCTGGACTTTCAGTTCCTCCTTAACCAAAACCGCGCTCAAGGCACTCTCTGAAATAGCCAAGTACAAGAATAAAACTTCACTCAAAACTGGCTTGGCCAACAATGGGGCCTGCGCCATATATTGCTTTAGTTCTTCGAAAGCCTTCTGGTTTTCTTCGCTCCATACAAAGTCCTTAATATTTTTTAGTGACTTAAAGAATGATAGGCACTTGTCTCCTGACTTGGAGATGAATCGTCCCAGCGCAGCAACCCTTCCTGTGAGCTTCTGAACATCCTTGACAGTTTTTGGTGGTTCCATGTCCAGGATTGCCTTTATTTTATCGGGGTTAGCCTTGATTCCTCTCTTTGAGACCATCAATCCCAAGAATTTTCCAGATCCTACTCTGAAAGCACACTTTGTAGGATTCAACATCATCTTGTGGTACCTCAGGACCTCAAAAGCTTCCCTCAAATGGGTTATATGATCAGTCTTTACTAGACTCTTGACTAACATGTCATCAACATAGACTTCCATAGTCTTACCAATAAGATCCTTAAAAAATTTTGTTACCAACCTTTGATAGGTGGCTCCTGCATTCTTAAGACCAAATGTCATAACAAGATAACAACACCAAAGTCAGTGATGAATGATACCTTTGGAATGTCATCTTTGTGCATCTTAATCTAATTGTATCCGCTAAATCCATCCATGAAACTCAGCATCTCATGCCCAGCAGTGGCATCAATCAAAGCATCAATCCTTGGCAACGGAAAACAGTCTTTAGGGCATGCATCATTCAGATCAGTGAAGTCTATACACATCCTCCACTTTCCATTAGCCTTCTTCACCATTACAGGGTTTGCTAACCATTCCGGAAATTGAATCTCCTCAATGAAACCAGCCTCTAAGAGCTTTTCAACTTCCTGTTTTATAGCCTCTTGTCTTTCCGGGGCAAAGTTTCTTTTCTTTTGTTTCACTGTCTTCCTGCTTGGATCCACGTTTAACTTGTGTGTAATCAGCTCCGGGTCTATGCCTGGCATATCAGCTGCTGACCATGCGAACACATCACTATTTTCTTGCAAAAATTTCACCAACTTCCCTCTAAGGGGCTCCTCTAATGTGGCTCCAATGAAAGTCATCCTCTCAGGATACTTGGGGTCTAAAGGAATCGAAACCAAGTCTTCAGCTGGCTTTCCTCTCTTCTCATCATTTTCTCGGACATCCATATCTTCAATAGGAAGAACTTGCCCCCCGACTCCATCTGCCCTCAAAGAGGCCACATAACAGCTTCTTGCCATTTTTTGATCTCCTCTTTCTTCTCCAATCCCATCTCGAGTCAAAAATTTCATAAATGAATGATAAGAAGAAGGGACTGCCTTAAAGGCATGTATCCATGTTCTTCCCATGATAGCATTGTAGGTCGAACTAGCCTTCACCACCACTAAGTCCAACATCTGAGTTGTTTGCCTTGGTTCCTGTCCTATGGTTGTTGGCAACTTGATTATTCCTTCTACGGGGCAATCCACTCCTGCGAATCCATATATCGGCATGTCGATTTGGGTCAACTGGGAGTCATTATATCCCATCCTTAAAAAAGTATCATGGAGCAAAATATCCACTGAAGCTCCATTATCCACAAGGACCCTTCTTACCGGGCTGTTCCCTATTATCAGGGTTATGACCAACGGGTCGTCATGGGGAAATTTCACACCCTCCAGATCAGAATCTTCAAAAGACATTATTGCTCCTGTCCTAGCCCTCTTCGGGACTTCCCCAACTATATGCATAACTTCTCGAGCATACGCTTTCCTGGAGTTCTTGGATAACCCTGCAGCAGTTGGTCCTCCAAAAATTATGTTGATCACAGGCCCTTGTGGACGTGGTCCTCTGAAAATTGAATTTATCACTGGTCCCCTAGGTTGGGGATTTCGCCCCTGATCTTCTTGATCTCTCCTTCGGTCATCGAAGTTCATTCTCACGTTGTTTCTATCCTCTCATTCTCCAGTATACTTGTTCAATCTTCCTTTTCGAATTAGAAACTCAATTTCGTCTTTCAATTGCCTACACTCATCGTGTGTCATGGCCAACATCTTTGTGAAATCTGCAATACTTGCTCTTGTCTAGCTTGGCGGGATCAGCCTTCAAGGGCTTAGGCCAACGAATATCTCTATCTTTCTCGATCTCCATCAAAATCTGGCTTCTAGGAGCATTCAGCTTAGCGTATTCAGTGAACTTTTGCCCAGGTCCTTCCTTCTTGGGGGTTGAATCAGAATTTTCTTCGGTTCTAGGATACTTGTCCTTAGCAATATACTCCAAATCAGTTTTCCGCTTCTTGCCTCCAGTGGGCTCATTACTTACTACGGTCTTCCTCATACTTTCTTCATCCTTGATATACTTCCCTGCCCTCTCCTGGAGCTGCAACATGCTTTCAGGGGGACGTTTGGCCAAGGACATCTTGAAAAACTCATCCCTAGTTCCTTGTTGCAGTGCTATCATGGCTACCTTATCATCAAGATCTGGGACTTTTAAAACCACCTTTGTGAAACGATTCAGGTAATCTCTCAAGGATTCCTTTGCTCCCTGCACAATACTCATAAGAGATGCTGAACTTTTCTCATGGACTCTCCCACTGATGAACTACTTAATAAAAGCCTGACTTAACTCTCTGAACGACCCAATGGAGTTTGGGGGCAAGCGACTATACCACCTCAGAGCCATACTCGACAGGGTTTGGGGGAAGGCCCGACACTTAATATCGTCATTCACGGGTTGCAGCAGCAGTGCATTAGAGAACGTTCTAACATGATTAGCGGGATCTCCTGTGCCATCATAGGCTTTGATAGTTGGCGTCTTGAATTTCCTTGAGATGTGGGCATTCATTATCTCTTCAGTAAAGGGCGGAGTAGGATCATCAGGATCTCCAAGGGGAAGAAGATTGTTTGGATCAGTCCTTGGGACAACAACCCTTCTCCGTACCGGACCATCCAGGTCTATGACAGGAGGAGGATTTCTCCCCCTAGGGGGCATCTGGGGTCTGGTGGTCTGGTGCGCCTCCAAGTCGCGCCTCAGCCTTTGAATCTCAGCCTCATGAGCCCTGATTTTTTCCTGCACTTCTTGGGGATTCGCCCCTTGGGTGCTTTGAGGGCGTTGTCTTCCATCGGCCATCGGCTCTTTGCCAGGACGCCTCCTTCTTGGGGCCACTTCATCATCCGAAGATTCGGAGTCTCTCTCAGTATAAGGACCAGAAAATTCCCGATCCTCGGGGATAGGAGTCAAACCTCGTATATAGGGGGCGATTGCCCTCGTGCTTCACTTCGCCCAGCATGTCCACTTCCTCCAACCTCGGGTAAAGGGGCATCCCATAAGGGGGGTTAGTAGTAACAACAGTTGAATATTCATACCCGACAGGTCGAGAATTCACAGGTACATGTACTTGTTGAACTTGAGGATTCGTACCTTGAATAGTCGGGATAGTCGTCCCTTATGCCTGAGGTTGAGTTGCCCCTATCTGGGCTTCCCCTTGAGTAAATGCATAAGTTGAATGGGGAGGAATCTCCACGGCTGACGAAATCACCTGGGTTGTCCCCGATGGTGTTCCTTCCTCCAGAGCTCTAATTGTTCTCCGTGTTCTCGCCATGGTTGTTGTTGTGCTTTCCCACAGACGGCGCCAAATGTTATGGATTAAAAACTAATATATATGATTGCTGTATTTAGTATTAAGGAACGTGAGCTTCAAGGCTCGATTTGGCTGCTCTCGTGTTTCGTAGCTCAACTCTGCCTTTACGAGATGCCTACGTATCTCTGTGAATTAGAGAATCAAGCCAAAAAACGTAGTTCTGATCTGTGGGGTGAGGCCCTTATGTTGGGAGTCCTTGAATTGGACTTGGTATAGGAGACTTGGTGGGCAAGTCTCATAATTAGAATGGACTTTGGAGTTCTAGATAGTAGGAAACTGATTCTTTATCATTTTAGGTCCCCTTGAGGCTAATCTGCAAGGATTTATATCCTTATCGGGACTCTTCTCAATAGCTAATTTTTCCTTTATTAATTAATTATAAAATTAATTAATATACAGGGTTTTTGGGCCTTCTTTGTTCCATCTGGCCTGATCTGGTCCATCAGGCCTGATCAACATGCTAACCTTTCTGGTCTGAATATCATACATCTTCTTATTGGGCCTTGCCGCCCAAACTGTAATATTTAATTATGTAATCAGGATTTATTTATCCCTATCATTATTATTATAATAACTTTTCTTTAATTTATAATTTATAAGTTGAAATATTTATATATATATAAAAGTATAAAATCGCTATCATGAATATAGTTTTTTTTATTAAAACACGTATTTTATTTTTAATTGTATTAAATAAAACTAACTTAAATTTACTTTAATTATATGCACATCCAAAATATACATGAAGAGAACTCATCAGTTTAATTAAAAAAAATCAGATATATTTCCTACAAAATTTTGAAGCCAATAAACTAAATTTTTCTGAGAACTTCTCCTCGAGCTTATCCACGTTGTAGCCAATGGCTTTCCATACTAGATTTTCAGAATTCTCATTAGCCTGGAAGTTTTTATGACTAATGTTGGAATTCAAATTCAGTAAACAACTTATCATTCAAACAAAATTATACCACAAGCCACATTAAACTAATATAATCTTCCCGACGAGTTCAAGCAATAAGAATATCAAACTTATTAGTATTCTTAAATTAAAGCAATGATTTTCATTCAAAACTTAAACAGTAACATATATGTTAGTAGAACCCAGGCTCCTTTTTTTTATCTGTTATCTGAAATGTGAAATTATGTTAGTAGAAGACTAATGATAATAGTTTTCCTCCTCAATTTTATGTTCAAGCCCCGCCAAAATGCAAACTGAATGTGCGACTATACTAAGCCAAACAAGCCCAGAACCAATCGCGGTAAGACTACCTCGGTAAGATAACAAAAAAGATGACCATTAGCCACTCCCTTTAATATGTCAATAGGCCACCAGTCGCATACATATATCAAAACCCCCCAAAATGTTTAACTTTTCGAAAAAAGCCAGTTAAAAACCCCATATTCAGTTATAGCAAACAAAATGAAATCAAACAGCATAAGCAGCTGCTGCGAGAAATTAAACATTATCTTTAGTTATCATTTGAGACAACTTAAATATAAAGCAAAAGTTCTCACCTGATAACAATTGTCATGCAACTTTAAAATTAAGCATAAAAGAGGCCATATTTTTATTTTACATATAAACCATCACATTATATAAGCTAAGATAGTCCCAACATAGAGATTCAATAAAATATTTAGTATTTTTCTGTACAGATAAAGTGCAACAGAATAAAGATAGAAGAGAGCGTGACATACTGGAAGATTAGAAGTAATAAATTACTAAATGACTAACCAGCTGGTTCCTATGTCACATATAAAACTTTCCATTTCTTTAATTTATTTGCATGTCTAGAGATGGTTTGGCATGACATCTCTTAGCTCCCTGGATGTTCACTATTTTCTGCCATCTGCGAAACAATCACTCCGGCCAGTAAAGGTTTAAAGTTTTTAAACAATTACATGGGCTCTTACCGAGCAATATCATATCTTTACTACCATCAAGTAGATTCATAATAAATTTATAATTTGGAAAAGAGCATATACATTGTCATATTTATCATGTGAATTCTGATTGTAAATAACTTTAACTGCAATTTAAAAACAAGAATATAAGCAAAAAAAATATCCATCAGATAACTCTTTTATTTAGGAAAAGTTCATAATGTCAAGTTCAAATCACTGAAACAGAGTATTACCCATTGCAGTATACTTCCATCTGATCTAAAGGAATCAATGTGTGAAGCCTCATATCCAGTTAAAAGCTCCAAAAGAATACCCCAAAGCTGTACACGTCGCTCATCTTAGTATATATGCCCATTTGGGCTGTCCTGAACATTGATGATAAATTGAGTCTAGAAAAAAAGTAACTAGAATTCAAATATGTAGGTGGCATTGATATTTTAATACCATAGTTTTGGGAGTACAAAACTATGGATTTTGTTACTCATGAATATTAGATGTTTTTAATACCATAGTTTTGGGAGTTCAAAATACATCAAACTGGTAAAATAATACAAGTAGAAAATTTTCTAAACCCATCACAGGAACATTATTACATATGTAACAAACTAATTTTCTAATATATATAAATTATGTTTTTTCTATTCTTTTTGGTTACTATGTACATTTATAGGTTTACTTGTGTATGTGATTGTGATTGTGATTGTGAATATTTTCTCTGTTGTTTATTTGTATCACATCATGATATTTATAATAAGCATGAAAATTTATACCAAGGCTTAAGAGAATTCCTGAACACTTTATAATTAAAAGTACAGATTCTCACATATTGTAAACTACAATTGGATTCAAAAACAAGGATCTTCTAAGCTAATGAAGTTCTCATCTACCAAAACATTCGATGTCTTAAAGCTACTGTGCACCATAGGAATTTGTTGGTATGTAAGTGGCATAAACCTGCATTAGCTGAAGTTCTATTTTATATATATATATCTATTCCAGGTACTCTCATTTCTAGTCATCAGCTTGTTTTACAGTCAAGTGATGAATCTAAATAATTACTTAAAGTTTGTAAAAACAGATAAGTCATTCATAGACTAGACATGCTGCCGTTAGGTAGATATTCAGACACTAGCATCTGGTATCCACAGTCCTGGCAATAGCCTGGAACAGAAACTAAAAGGGGCTAGCTATTTAGCAAAAAAAGAAGGGATTAGCTAGTAACAACTCATAAACCACCACATAATTATCAAAATAATTTATTGAAGCTACAAGGAGAACAGAATGCAATTTAATCAACAACGATACTGCGGTAAAAAAATGTAAATTTCCATTAATAAATCAGATGGATATACAGAAAAAAGATGGTAAACATATTGATTTACCAACAAAAATGAAGTCAATTAGTTCTTAGCACTTCACAAAACTGTAAAGGCGCAAAAATCTGTAATCTAATTGTTAAACAATCAAAACTGTTGTACAAAAAAAAGTAAAATATCAAACACTAGGAAGAGGCAAGCTGACTAGAAGATGCCCATTCCAAACACTGCATATAACAATGAAACCAACACTCACATTAAGATGCTAACCTTCAAATTAACACTAACCTTTTTACGTAGTAATAATAAAAGTCTGCCAATATGAAAGTTCGAACAATTTCAGTTAGCAGGACCATTGAAAGCCAAACATATCCGCTTCCGAGCAAGTACAAATACTTTCCAGCAGTATCATAAACCTACATAAGATAGCAAATCCGACTTAATCGTGTTTGTATTGAACAATACAGATAAATTCATGTAGTATAATTGAAACTAACCGAGATCATCCAGTGGGCAGATCCCATAAATTGAGCAATGCCAAGCGCAAACACATAGTGGGTCGTAAATGGTTCAAGCAGCTGTATCACAGTTGAGAGTAAGTTGTTTTAGCTCTGTATTATCGTACGTGAAACGGAAAACAAATACTTTCATGTTACAGATCTGAATTTTCTGCATCATAAGAAGCTGAGGCAACACAAAAATGGATTCCAGGTACACCCAGAAAGCCCAAAGAATTCAGCTGAATACATAGTGACTTGTATACGGGTGCACAAGTATGCTGAGCAGACCACAAGGCACCAACTGTGAACCAAATACACAGTTTTTAATAGTAATGCCAAAGGTAGTTTTTAATATTCTCAATTAAAACTATAAAAATATTGAATCAATGTGCAGAAAATGAGTGAGAAGGAGAATGAAGCATTCATCCTCAATTTGGTGAGTACAAGCTATAGCTAGAAACAGTATGAATGAAACGGAGAACGAATGTAAACACAGTTATCCAACTTCGTTGAATTACATTCTTCTTGTCAAACAGATGATACCACATAGCACATTACAATCAAGTCACTAGGTACTATTTAGCTAAAAAAAATTGATTAACAAGAGTATTTAGCTCGGTCTCTACTTTGTGCATCTCTTCATTTTTCTCCATAAGGTCTATTAAAATTTTAAAAAATCGGTTTGGTTCGGCCGAAATAGGGTTGGTTCGGTTTGGATTGGTCGGGTTGGCCAAACCGTGTACACCCCTAACAGATACAGCCATCAAAACATGTTTCGAATCAATTAATTAGAGCTCAATTCAGAATTGTAAATATAATAATACAAACACTTAATCAACAACTAATGCCTCTTAAAGTGACAAACCTAGCAATCTAGACCACTGAACAACTAGAAACACTAACCAAAAAAAATATCATTAATAAATATAAGAAAAAGCAACAACACGAACCAGAGAAGTCCCAAGTTTACCTTAACAGAAGCTTTAAACTGGAACGCCCAATTTTATAGCCCTAGTCTCTTAAGATATCAAACTAAAAAATATAGTTAGAAATACATATATTTACCACTTAATTAGATCCCCTTTGAAACCCAATTAATTCTAGTGAATACATGTATTTACCACATAATTGGAGCCCCTTTGAAACCCTAATCGACTACAAAATCTTCGATTTGTTCTGAAGACGGCGTTTAGAGAGAGGGGAGAGGGAGAGATATCGAGCTTTCTGGTAAGGTTTGAGAGAGAGAGAGAAAACGTCTCGACCAGAGAGAATGTTACGAGCGAGAGAGAGAGTATTTGTCCAAGGAGTGAGTTTTGTCCAGGTTCAGTAATTCATTCAGAGAGAAAGATGCCGCCCAATAATTCACCTAGTAAAACGTTCATTATTTTTTAAAAAAATTATTTAACTTTTTAATATTAATTATAAAAATTTATTTATTAAATAAAAACAAACAAAATAACTTTTGTATTTATGAACAATGTAATTTTATAAATTTTATTTTATTGTATATTATATTTTTCATTAACAAATAAATTATAATACAATTTTAATATTAATTAATGATAATATTCTACTTTAATATTTCTAAAAATTAAAAATATAACTAACGTAACACCAGGTGTTGGTGTTACATGTTGTGCCGACGGATGACTCAATATAGTCCCGACGGATGACTCAATACAGTCCCGACGGATGATGATTTGACATCCATCAAGTGAGTAGCTTATGTAAAAATAAGTCATGTAGCACATTTCTGCAAACACCTTTATATAGATTCTGTAGTAGCATATAAGTCATGTTGACTTTAATTAGATATGCAGAATAGATTAATTAGTTGTATATAGATGATGTCTTATAATTCTGCATAAATGAAATGAAGTCAAGTGCCAAATAACTACCTGACGGATGATCAACAAAGCTACCCGACGAATGATCAACAAGGCAACCCGACAGATGATCATGTACCCGATGGATGATCAATTCAAACATCTGCTGACAGTGACAACACAGTCATATGCGTTGAGTGTATGCAAAAGGAATGAATGGAAGCCTATTCAACTGGGTTTTTGAGAACAAAGAAGCATTGTCATTTCCATGCTATTATGAAGATATTCAAAGACGCTGGAATAGAGTAGTGAAGCAGCATAGTATTAGACTTGGTAGGTTTTATTTTATTATCTTGTCTTATTACTATGTAATCTTTGTGATATATAAACTAAGAGTAGCAAATAGAACAACAACAAGACTAAGCAAAACATTTTCTCAGAGAAACAATTGTAAGCTGTATCTTTAACATTTCTCTGTAAGTTTAGTTGTTCTTATTTGTAAGCAGCTGTGAGCTATTCAAGATTAACAGAGTTCTCTTGATATATATATATATATATATATATATATATATATATAGTAAAGTTCAGTGGAGACCCTATTTATATTGGAGACCGGAGACCATACCTGAACCGTTAGATTATCAATAATCTAATGGTACATGTTAACCCTACTGATATCAATATATCATTTCTCGGTTGTTAACTGCCAAATAAAGCCATAATATCATTTATATTTTAACAATCATCTTGCAAGATCATAAAAATTATAAATAAAGTCTTGCATATGATTAAAAGGAATGAAATCATTTCCGCATTGCAATGAATATTTCTAAAATAAATTTTGTTAAAACTGGTATTAAAAATTCTTTTTTCTATATAATGTAATTTATACTATTATATTTTAATAAATTAAAATTTTAGCAATTAAAAGTTGGAGTTGTTAAGGTAATTGAACAATTTTTAATCAAAATTTTATAAAAAATAAAAATATAATCTCCAAATAATTATTAGAAAAACATATTACATACATTTTTAATGTTCTGCAATATGTTTGCATTTAAAATTATTCACCAAATTTGAGTAATTACATGATACAGTACTCATTTTATTATCATTGATATTGTAGCACATTTTTTTAGGGAATATTGCATCATCTTAATGTGCTGCATTTTTTATTTTATAACTAAAGTATCTAGCACTTTTAATAATTCAAAATATGCTTCACTAATCATGGTGAGAATATTTAAATTTATCCTCTCAAATATGAACAGAAGTGCATGATTTGCAATTTATAAATATTATTTTAATATAAGTATATGATTGATTTAATTATATACGTATGGTTTTTTTCAAAATCAAAATGGTACGGGTGCACTACATTTTCTTACATAACAACTGTGCAACACCTTTCATTATAAACCGCAGGATTGAAATACATAAACGGTTAGATTATAGGTCTCCAAGAACTCCATATAAAGTTGGTCTCCATAGAACTCAACTCTATATATATATATATATATATATATATCTGGTGGATACATTCAAATCCACCAGAAAGTTTTAAAGACTTGTATTTTTATTACTTTGTGTTTTGATTTAACTAACTCTTTATTCCGCACTTTGCAAATCAAACACTTATATATTATTAAGATAGAACATTTTATAATTTAGGAAAAGTTTCAAGAATTCCATTCAACCCCCCTTCTGTAATTCTTGTTGCATTGTTAGGGACTAACAGTCGTTGTACGAATACCCTACTACCAGACATCCACAAAAGAGATAGAAGCTGAATATACACCAATTATGTTGAGACCCTATATGTTTATAGAATTTTAAAACATAAAGGTTTAATGAACAAGTTATCTATCGTGATTACATAGGGCAAGTAAGACGGTTAAAATTACCTATGAATCATGCATAATAAATACATGAATACCATGGAAAGTTTTATACCTTTATATTCATGGTCACTTCAATAGAGATTAACACGCTATCTTATATGTTAGCTACTCACATTAGATGAATAAGCACAATCAATACTAGGATATCAATCAATGACCACACACCAAAATATCAAAACAATTAACTATAGAAATCCATAAGTAAATCCGTTAGAACCCCACGATAACGATTAGTTCATAATCGAACTCATCGTCACCATAAGTGTAATAACTCGAATTTTTTAAACCTTGTAAAATGTTTAATGAATAGTAACCCTGACGGACGGGAAAAACTTTTGAGCCCACACTATGTAGTGCATGAGAAAATGAGTTTCGGAGTTGATATTATGATTATACGTACCAAATGAGTGTATGTAAACTCTATTAGTTTTCGAAGAAAACGAACTTTGAAAAACGACCATATTTACGACTCATCGAGGATTACGGGAATACCAATATAATTATAAGATTAAAACCCTACGGATTTATATCCAAGTACGATAATTCAAAACATAAGGAATAAATACGAAAGGGATTACGTCGCGAACCATTTACGAGGAAGTATTACGAAAGCATTTAAGCGACCGAGCGAAAGCGTAAATGATTAAATAAACGTAACGCACTAACTAACCATGGTAAGAAAGTAACCATGGTTACTTTATCAAATAGTGCGCTAGATATAGGATGATCAAGCAAGGCTAATCAAATAGTGTGCTAAGGAAGCTAAAACAAGTAGCTTAGCTTGTAAACTAGGAAGCTACTTGGATTTGTCCCCAAGATTTGTAACAAGAATAAAATCATAGGATACAAACTAGGAGAATATAAAATCAATATAAGATATCACCAATACCATTTCCTAGAAGCAACCAAGGAAGCAAGCATAAAACTCTATCCCCTTATTCATTGTTTCCATTCGGCTATTTCATCTTCACCAAGGAAATCAAATTCAAAATCTCAAGTTCTAGCCATGGTTAAATCCTCCCATTAATTCTCAAGCTTCCTAACAACCAAACTAAGGTAAGATAATTCATTGATCTCTTTTTATCAAGGTTTAATGGGTGTAATAAAATCAAGAAAGTTGAAAATGAATAGTATGAATAGTAACTCTTCTTTGGTTTCTTGATTTTAATGGTGGTTTCAGGTTCCGAAAACCATACCAAGCATTCCCAAGACTCCACCATACTCAAGAACACATCTCAAGATTTCAATAAAGGTAAAAATATTTGACCCAACTTTATTTAAGATTCAATTTCAGGATCCTTTTAGTATGTAGTTATAAACCTAGTTTTAGAGGTGATGTTGTTGAAATCTTGATGTTTAGGTAAGTAGATTTAAGGTTGATTGTTGTTCCCTCAATAACATGATGTTATTTAGATTATTTAGTGTGTTGATGATGATATGATGATTGTTGGTGGTAGTATAAATATTTAAGGCGTAAACAAAACTCCGATCGTAAACGTAATCTCGTTAAAATGAACAAAACGTAACTTTAAGTTTCTGCAAATATTTCCGAAGATGTAGACTAGAGTTTCTTGAAAAACAACCCTTGATTATGATAGATAATTTTATAAGGATCGTTTAGGCGCTTGAATCGCTTGATTCCGATTTACGGATCAAAGGTTATGGTCGTTTTACTAAAAGTGATTTACGCGCAAAAACTGCTACGAATCATGAACTTTGAAAATATAAAGGATTGACTTAAAAATGTTCATAAATCATGAAATTTTATAGAGAGTAGTATGTTGAGTTTCCTAACTGCCATAAAAATTTCAAGTGAAAATAATGATTTTTTAGTTTTATAAAAATATCGGAGCCGAGACCGTGCGATTAGAAACCGTAGAATCCATAAGCGGAGCCGACGGCGAAAATGAAAATGAACCTAAGATACTTAGAAAAATGAAGCGACCATGATGTGAATAAGGACTTAAAGGAATAATAAGGGTAATATAAGTTGAGAGGGTGCATAATAAGTAGCGCATGAGTGGAAGTAGCCGTAAATTAGAACAGGACCTAACAAAACGAATTATGTTTATGATTATAGATTTCCGAGCGGAACCTAGAGCATCCTCCACCTCGAGATACCCAGGAAAGTTTACAAACCCAACTCCATTTACTGTTGTGTTATTAAAGAATTGTTTTATTATCATTGCATAAATACCATGCCTGCCATGATACGTAGTAATTGAACTTTTCGCATAATGTAGCAATGTTGTACGACAAGTATATGTCGTAAATTATTTAATTCCGCTTTAAGCATGACGTATGATTATAAGGCCGAGAGTCAGTCAGGATTTTAAGATGAAAACCCGGGAATTATACATGGTATTATCATTGCATAAATACCATGCCTGCCATGATACGTAGTAATTGAACTTTTCGCATAATGTAGCAATGTTGTACGACAAGTATATGTCGTAAATTATTTAATTCCGCTTTAAGCATGACGTATGATTATAAGGCCGAGAGTCAGTCAGGATTTTAAGATGAAAACCCGGGAATCATTCCGGTCATATTATAGGACGATTACAAGTCCGTAATAGTACGTTTTAAAGGGACTCAACGTCCACTTACGAAATATTATAATACCTCGAACTTTTATTCAAACGATTTCTTAACGATCATATTCCCTCACAATATTTTATTATTTGAATAATAAATATTATATACATATTCCTTTATTATGGGAGAAGTATACTCCAATGATTATTTATTTCAAACCCGATTAAACATTAAAGATTATTAATTGCATAGACATAAACTAGTTGAGGAATATTATTTTAAAAATTCTTTTAAAAGAGCAAACTCATTCGAGGTTTAATTATTTATTGATCATTATTTAATTAATTATTACTCATTAAAGGGTTTATTTATGATTTAAAAATCATAGAACCTGATGTAAAATACTTTCTGATTTTCGGAAAATCATTCGAATAATTTCAGATCGTCGGAGAATATTATCTTGACTTATTTTTAATATTTTGAATATAGTTTCAAAGAGAAACTCCCCCCTTATTTAATTATATGTTGACAACGGTCAACTCACATCCTTAGTGCTTCCTCCGAAAACTTTCGGAAGTACATATATGGATATATGAAGTAAAGTTATACCTATCAACAAGCAAAACGCTTGGGGGAACTTCGATGTGGTTCGAGTTCTCCGGATATGATAGGATCTCCTAAAGGACAAGGGAGGGGTAGGATCCAAGTACTTCGTGTATTGGATAGACTACTAGTACCGTAGGAGACGGTACAACCTGTACCTAAGGACCTGCAAAGTGTGTGTATACCCGAAATGAGGACACATAGCCCGAATGCGGAAAGGGTGATAACCGGGATACGAAGGTGTCGTCTTTCTACTAGTAGAAAAGGTTACTTTATCGCAGTACGACTGATCATCGTATGCGGTGGATCCAACGAATGTCCTATTCTTCCAATTGGAATTGTTATGCAATACCGTAACCCCAGCCTAGGAGCTGAGTTTACTATTAAGGCATTCGCAGGATAATAAAATCCACTAAAGAATTTTTTTATAAGAAGGTGTGTGTCACCAAGGAAAAACTAAGTTTAAATAAAATGTAATTATCATATATGATGTTTTACGTAAGTTATCATACAGTCATTTTCATACTGTACATTATTATGTTGGGCATTATAGCTCACACTTTTTTTCTTAAATTGACACAACACAACAGTGAATCAAGATGCCTACCATGAGAACCATAGCCAGGAAACGGGTAGAAAATGGCAAGCTATTCCGTAGATTGTTTGGTGCTGTACCACAGGTAGTCCGAATACGCTGGATCGGTTTTCAGTTGTTTTTAGTTCGGCTTATTTATAAGTATGACTTATTTAAGGTAATAAACAAGAAACATATTTTTGACCGACGGACTAGCCTTACTTAAAGGTTACTCCCCGGTAAGACTTAACTACCTTTGGGTTGTAATAATTATCACTTTATGGTTGAATTACTCTAGCTATGAATGGTTCGTTTCCAAGAAAATAACATGTAAGTGTGTGTGTATGTGTGATAAGTGTGGGGTTGTAAAGTGTGAGTATTTATATATTGTAGTGTGAGGTATGTGGTTGTAGTAGTTTAGATGGCGTGGCCTCCGAGATTCCACAGAAATGGTATCAGAGCCTTAGGTTATCAAATCTTGGAAACGATAGGATATAAAATACGTAGACATAGGAATAATAAAATAATCAATTAGAGCTCAAGTCGAGTTCGTCATCGGGCTACATGGGTAGTCTTGACTGTTTTTACCCTTAAGGGAATTCTGACTCTAAGTTAGTAACACCTTGCCTATTGTGTCAGGTACTAGTGTAGCCTATGAGGGAGGTTGACCCTGTTGACGATGTTATGGTTCCTGAGTGTGACCCTACTCCCGAGCCAGAGGACCCACCCATTGATGACTCAGATGATGACCCTACTGAGGATGTTCCGGAGGAGGAGACCGACCTTCCTATCCCCATAGCTGATGACGTTGAGATGACCCAGGGAGATGGCGTAGGCTGGAGGGATGTAGAGATGTACCCTCACCCGACCATTCGCTCTCCTACCCCACCCCCAGGGATGCAGAGCCCTATGCCCTATGCTGATGATGATGACGAGGATGAGATATATGCACAGGTCTATGAGGCTTACGACATATCCTCTAGCGACCCAGACTCACCTCTGCCACCCCCGACAACCATACATGTAGCTGTACACGACTGGATGGTGGCTCAACTTAACGGTGAGATCACTGCGGCACCTGCCCGCATTGCAGAGTTACGCCATGCATTGACAGCTGAGAGGGCCATCCAACTAGGATACCTAGGGGATTTCAGAGTTGCTTCCCCAGCCATAGCCCGTAGAGAGATTGATGGGATTGAGCTCCGTACCCGGGTTCAGATGAGGATGACAGCGATTGGAGGATACATCCCGGTAGTTGATGCAGAGCTCATGTTGGCAGGAGTGATGAGGAGGGTGCGTGAGCTCACGCGCAGTGACAGTGACTGAGGGACTAGTGACTAGATATGGACCTTGAAGAAGGCTGGGTGACTTGTCACCAATTTTGATAGGATAGCTAGTAGTAGATAGCGTTCATAGCCCTTCAGGGTACACGGCATATGTATTTGCATTTCAGTATTCAGGACGAGTATTGATGTATTATGATCAGGCATGTATGAACTCAGTTAGTTATTTTATCCCCAAGATATAATTGGGAGACCCTATGGTATATATATCTAGCAGTTATTAAGAAATTGATTTCCATATTATTGCACTCAATAAAAACATGCTAGATAATAGATGACATGATTACATATGAATAAATTAATCCAATTATAAAATATTGCAACTATGTTGACAAATTTTCATTATCAGAACAATGCCACCCCGTAGAAGAGGAACCAGGGCACATCCCGCAGAATCGGTTAACCAACAACGGAATGAACCTGACCCTGTAGTAAATGAAGAAAGTGAAGAGGACCTAGACTATAATGAATATGATGAAGAAGAATATGTAGAAGAAGAGGCTGAGGATACCCATCAGGGAAGAAACCCCATGAATGAATTTATGGAACTGTTAAGAGCAAATCTGAACCAACAGCCTATTCCGCCACAGCCACATGCTGCCCAACGGACTACAGCCACTGCCTTTAGGGCCTTCAAATCTCTCAAACCCCCGGAGTTTCTAGGATCTTCCGACCCCATTGAAGCACGGGCCTGGATCAAAGAGATAGAAAAGTCCTTCGAGATACTAGGTGTAGAGGAACGACACAAGACCATTTTCGCTTCTTACATGCTGAAAGGAGAAGCTAACTACTGGTGGGAGTCCAAACGAAACCTAGAGACTGATGCTGTGATCCCATTGGATAGATTAACCCAACTGTTCTTAGACAAGTATTTCCCTAGGTTTATGGAGACCCAGATGGAGATTAAGTTTCTGGGTTGAAACAGGATAGGATGACTGTGGCAGAATATGAGGCCAAGTTTACTGAGTTGTCAAGATTTATGCATGAGTTTGTGAATACCGAAGAAAAGAAAGCGTGAAGGTTTTAGCTTGGAATGAAACAGTGGATCCAAAACTGAGTGGCGATGTTAGAGCTGACAGACTATGCCACCTTAGTGCAGAAAGCCTCGATTGTTGAAACCGGCAGTGAGCAGAGTGTGAAGGAAAAGGGAAATAGGAAAAGGAAGATAGGAAGCCAAGGAATAGGAACCGGGAACAGAAGCCTTCCAAGCAGGTTCATCAGGGGAGTGGTGTCCCAACCTGCACGAGGCCGCGGATTTAGAAAGGCCCCAAGTGAGAGTGTTGGCCAGGGCGGCGGACAATCTAGGGCAACATTTCATAGCCAACCACGTGCCCCAATACCAGAATGTCAGACATGTGGAAAAAGACACCTTGGGATGTGCACCCAGGTAAGAGACCCTCTGAAATGTTACAGGTGCGACCAACCCGGACACCTTGCTAACAACTGTCCCCAATACAGCAAGACATGTTTCCAATGTGGAAAAGTAGGGCATATGAGGAAGGATTGCCCGACATTGAAGCCCCCAGCCTCAGGGATGAGCAGAGCTGCATCCAACCGACCCTTAGCTGCTAGGACCTTCAACATAACTGTTCAGGATGCTGTTCGAAACACTGACGTGATAGCAGGTACCCTTTTGTTAAATTCCGAGCATGCAAATGTCCTATTTGATTCTGGATCAACCAAGTCATTTATATCTCAAGATTTTGCTAAAAAGTTAAAACTTAATGCCATACCCTTACGTGAGATATTACAAGTGGAAATAGCAAACAAAGAAATAATTCATGTAAATCAAGTACACCCTAAGTGCAAGTTGAAATTAGAAGGGAAGGTCTTCGAGATTGACCTAATCCCCTTTGCGTTAGGAGAATTTGATGTAATCTTAGGAATGGATTGTTTATCCAGTAACGGAGCGCAAATAGATTATGAACGGAAGAGGGTAAAGATAAGAGTCCAAAATGAAAAAGAAGTAGTGTTTAAAGGTCAAAGACAGAACCAGGAATTTCTGACCATGCTACAGGCAAAAAGATTGTTAAGGAAAGAAAACGAGGCCTATTTGGCTTATGTGGTAGATACCAAGAAGGAAGTCCCTAATATACAGGACATACCCATAGTGAACAAATTCGAGGATGTATTTCCAAAGAACTTACCAGGGTTGCCACCTGACAGGGAAATAGAATTCGCTATAGAATTAGCACCAGGAATGGCACCAGTATCCAAGGCCCCATATAGACTAGCCCCAGTTGAGATGAAAGAATTAGCTTCTCAACTGTAAGAATTATTAGATAATGGAATGATAAGACCTAGTGTGTCGCCATAGGGAATGCCAGTACCGTTCGTAAAGAAAAAGGACGGTCGTATGAGATTAGCATAGATTATCGAGAACTGAATAAGCTGACTATTAAGAATAGCTACCCTCTCCCCATGATTGATGACCTATTCGACCAACTCAAAGGAGCTGTACATTTTTCCAAAATAGATTTGAGAACAGGATATCACCAGTTGAAAATCAAACCAAAAGATATACCGAAGACTGCTTTTCGCACTAGGTATGGGCACTATGAGTTCTTCGTAATGTCATTTGGGCTAACCAATGCACCCGCATCCTTTATGGATTTGATGAACAGAGTGTTCAAAAAGTACCTAGATATATGCGTGATAGTTTTTATAGATGATATTGTGGTCTACTCAAAGACAGAGCAAGAACTTGCAGAACATTTGAGGATAGTCTTACAAATCTTGAGGAATGAGAAATTGTATGCCAAGTTCTCGAAGTGCGAGTTTTGGTTAAGAGAAGTTCAGTTTTTAGGACATGTGGTGAGTAGCAAAGGAGTTTTAGTTGACCCTGCCAAAATAGAGGCGGTATCCAACTGGGAAAGACCAACTACCCCAATAGAGGTTGGGAGTTTTGTGGGTTTAGCAGGATATTACCGAAGATTCGTGCAAGACTTTGCTAAGATAGCTGGTCCACTAACTAGACTTAGACGGAAGACAAAAAAGTTTGTATGGACAGAGAAATGTGAGGAAAGCTTTCAGGAACTAAAAAGGAGGCTGGTGTCGGCACCAGTGCTCGCTCTTCCCGATGGAAAGGGAGAGTTTGTGATATACAGTGATGCATCGCTTAAAGAATTAGGATGTGTACTGATGCAGCACGACAAAGTTATAGCGTATGCCTCTCGACAATTGAAAGAGTATGAGAGCAGATACCCGACGCATGATCTAGAATTAGCAGCCATAGTGTTTGCCCTAAAAATTTGGAGACACTACCTCTACGGTGAGAAATACGAGATCTACACAGACCATAAAAGCCTCAAAAATATTTTCACTCAGAAGGAACTGAACATGAGACAGAGGAGATGGTTAGAGTTGATAAAGGACTACGACTGTGAAATTTTGTATCACCCGGGTAAAGCCAATATGGTGGCTGACTCCCTTAGTAGGAAGGAAAGACTCAAGATGATAATGACATCGGAGGAGCTAATTAAAGAATTCGAGAAGATGGAAATTGACGTGAGAATGACCGGTAAAGGAACAGAAGGATTATTTGAGATTAAGTTAGTGCCGGAACTGACTGAAAAGATACGAGTATGTCAGGAAAAGAAGATGAGTGAAGAAAGAGGAACATTGACCGGTGAAGAAGTGAAATGCAAAAAGGACGAGAAAGGGATCATGAGGAATGCGTCCCGAATTTGGATTCCAAATGTGCAAGAGTTAAAGGATGAGCTGCTGCACGAAAGGGCACAACTCCAGATATTCATTCCACCCAGGAAGTATGAAAATGTACCGTGACCTTAAGGAATATTATTGGTGGCCTAACATGAAGAGAGAAGTAGCAGAGTGGGTCAGCAAGTGCTTGACATGCCAGAGAGTGAAGGCGGAACATCAGCGACCTAGTGGACTATTACGGCCCCTGGAAATTCCGGAAAGGAAATGGGAGCATATAGCCATGGATTTTGTGACAGGCCTACCAAGGACAAAGACCAATCACGAAGCTATATGGGTTATCATAGATAGATTGACCAAGTCTGCACACTTCCTACCAATCAACGATAGGTACACCGTAGACAAGTTGGTGGATATTTAATTGAAGGAAATTGTAGTGAGACACGGCGTTCCTATAGCCATAGTGTCAGATAGAGACCCAAGGTTTAATTCCCGATTTTGGAGAAGCTTCCAGGGATGCGTAGGCACCAGATTAAACATGAGTACCGCTTACCACCCCCAGACTGATGGGAAAAGAGAAAGGACTATTCAGACCCTAGAAGATATGCTACGAGTATGTGCCATTGATTTCAAAGGAAATTGGGATGACCACTTACCCCTGATCGAATTTGCTTACAATAATAGCTATCACGCTAGCATAGGAATGCCTCCATATGAAGCTCTTTATGGAAGGAGATGTCACTCTCCCCTATGTTGGGATGAAGTTGGAGAACAAACCAGGGAAATGGTGAGACTCATCAGGAAAAGACTGGTAGCAGCTCAGGACAGACAAAAGAAGTACGCCAACCAGACCAAGAAGGATAGGGAATATAAAGTAGGAGATTCTGTGCTATTAAAGGTATCTCCGTGGAAAGAAGTGATGAGATTTGGGAAGAAAGGGAAGCTGAGTCCCAGATTCATAGGACCCTTTGAAATTTTGAGGAGAATAGGACCTCTAGCTTACGAGCTCGCCTTGCCTCCTAATTTGCAACAAGTGCACAACGTGTTCCACGTGTCCATGTTAAGGAAGTACCATGCAGATGCACGACATGTAATAGAATACGAGCAGGTAGATTTACAACCAGACCTGACCTACATCGAGCAGCCAGTAAGGATAATGGACCAAAAAGAACAAGTGCTGAGGAACAAGACTGTGAAGATGGTTAGGATCTTATCGAGAAATCAAAATGTCGAAGAGTCAACTTGGGAACTTGAAGACGCAATGAGGAATAGATATCCCCACTTATATTCTAATTGATTCCGGGACGGAATCCTTGTTAGAGGGGAAGACTGTAATAACTCGAATTTTTGAGACCTTGTAAAAAGTTTAATGAATAGTAACCCTGACGGATGGGAAAAACATTTGAGCCCACACTATGTAGTGCATGAGAAAATGAGTTTCGGAGTTAATATTATGATTATACGTACCAAATGAGTGTATGTAAACGCTATTAGTTTTCGAAGAAAACGAACTTTGAAAAACGACCATATTTACGACTCATCGAGCATTACGGGAATCCCAATATAATTATAAGATTAAAACCCAACAGATTTATATCCAAGTACGATAATTCAAAACATAAGGAATAAATACGAAAGGGATTACGTTGCGAACCATTTACGAGGAAGTATTACGAAAATGTTTAAGCGACCGAACGAACGCGTAAACGATTAAATAAACGTAACGCACTAACTAACCATGGTAATAAAGTAACCATGGTTACTTTATCAAATAGTGAGCTAGATATAGGATGATCAAGCAAGGCTAATCAAATAGTGTGCTAAGGAAGCTAAAACAAGTAGCTTAGCTTGTAAACTAGGAAGCTACTTGGATTTGTCCCCAAGATTTGCAACAAGAATAAAATCTTAGGATACAAACTAGGAGAATATCAAATCAATATAAGATATCACCAATCCCATTTCCTAGAAGCAACCAAGGAAGCAGGCATAAAACTCTATCCCCCTTCTTCATTATTTCCATTCGGCTATTTCATCTTCACTAAGGAAATCAAATTCAAAATCTCAAGTTCTAACCATGGTTAAATCCTCCCATTAATTCTCAAGCTTCCTAACAACCAAACTAAGGTAAGATAATTCTTTGATCTCTTTTTATCAAGGTTTGATTGGTGTAATAAAATCAAGAAAGTTGAGAATGAATAGTATGAATAGTAACTCTTCTTTGGTTTCTTGATTTCAATGGTGGTTTTAGGTTCCAAAAACCATACCAAGAACTCCCAAGACTCCACCATCCTCAAGAACGCATCTCAAGCTTTCAATAAAGGTAAAAATCTTTGACCCAAATTTATTTAAGATTCAATTTCAAGATCCTTTTAGTACGTAGTATAAACTTAGTTTTAGAGGTGATGTTGTTGAAATCTTGATGTTTAGCTAAGTAGATTTAAGGTTGATTGTTTTTTCCTCAAGAACATGATGTTATTAAGAGGAGTTAGTGTGTTGATGATGATATGATGATTGTTGGTGGTAGTATAAAGATTTAAGGCGTAACCGAAACTCCGATCGTAAACGTAATCTCGTTAAAACGAACAAAACGTAACTTTAAGTTTCTGCAGAAAGTCCCGAAGATGAAAACTGTAGTTTCTTGAAAAATAACCCTTTATTATGATATTCAATGTTATAAGGATCGTTTAGGTGCTTTAATCGCTTGATTCCGATTTACGGATCAAAAGTTATGGCCGTTTTACTAAAAGTGATTTACGCGACAAAAACTCCTACGAATCACGAACTTTGAAAATATAAAGAATCAAATTAAGAATGTTCATAAATTATGAAATTTTTACAGAGAGTAGTATGTTGAGTTTCCTAACTGCCATAAAAATTTCAAATGAAAATAATGATTTTTTAGTTTTATAAAAATATCGGAGCCGAGACCGCGCGATGAGAAACCGTAGAATTCATAAGCGGAGCCGACGGCGAAAATGAAAATGAACCTAAGATACTTAGAAAAATGAAGCGACCATGATGTGAATAAGGACTTAAAGGAATAATAAGGATAATATAAGTTGAGAGGGTGCATAATAAGTAGCGCATGAGTGTGAGTCGCCGTAAATTAGAACGGGACCTAACAAAACGAATTATGTTTATGATTATAGATTTCCGAGCGGAACCTAGAGCATCCTCCACCTCGAGATACCCAGGAAAGTTTACGAACCCAACTCCATTTACTGTTGTGTTATGAAAGAATTGTTTTATTATCATTGCATAAATACCATGCTTGCCATGATACGTAGTAATTGAACTTTTCACATAATGTAGCAATGTTGTACGATAAGTATATGTCGTAAAATATTTAATTCCGCTTTAAGCGTGACGTATGATTATAAGGCCGAGAGTCGGTCGGGATTTTAAGATGCAAAACTGGGAATCATTCCGGTGATATTATAGGACGATTACAAGTCCATAATAGTACGTTTTAAAGGGACTCAACGTCCACTTACGAAACATTATAATACCTCGAACTTTTATTAAAACGATTTCTGAACGATCATATTCCCTCAACTATATTTTATTGTTCGAATAATAAATATTATATACCTATTCCTTTATTATGGGAGAAGTATACTCCAACGATTATTTATTTTAAACCCGATTAAACATTAAAGATTATTAATTGCATAGACATAAACTAGTTGAGGAATATTATTTTAAATATTCTTTTAAAAGAGTAAACTCATTCGAGGTTTAATTATTTATTGATTATCATTTAATTAATTATTATTCATTAAAGGGTTTATTTATGATTTAGAAATCATAGAACCTGATGTAAAATACTTTCTGATTTTCGGAAAATCATTCAAATAATTTCAAATCGTCGGACAATATTATCTCGACTTATTTTTTATATTTTGAATATAGTTTCAAAGAGAAACTCCCTCCTTATTTAATTATATGTTGACAACGGTCAACTCACATCCTTAGTACTTCCTCCGAAAACTCTCAGAAGTACATATATATATATGAAGTAAAGCTATACCTATCAACAAGCAAAACGCTTGGGGAACTTCGATGTGGTTTGAGTTCTCGGGATATGATAGGATCTCCTAAAGGACAAGGGATGGGTAGGATCCAAGTACTTCATGTATTGGATAGACTACTGGTACTGTAGGAGATGGTACAACCTGTACCTAAGGACCTGCGAAGTGTGTGTATAACCGAAATGTGGACACATAGCCCGAATGCGGCAAGGGTGATAACCGGGATACGAAGGTGTCGTCCTTCTACTAGTAGAAAAGGTTACTTTATCGCAGTACGACTGATCATCGTATGCAGTGGCTCCAACGAATGTCCTATTCTTCCAATTGAAATTGTGATGCAATACCGTAACCCAAGCCTAGGAGCTGGGTTTACTATTAAGGTATTCGCAGGAAAATAAAATCCACTAAATAATTGTTTTTATAAGAAGGTGTGTGTTGTTGGATTTTAATCGCAGCGGAGGCATGGTAAAACACTTTTACACATATAAAATCCAAATAAAAGCATATAAATCGTGGTAAAAACATAGGGAACGAATACTAACCTTTAATATGCGATCCAAAAGCAACGATCGGAGATCCTTAGCAGCTGCTCCTCAAACGTGAAGCACTCCACCGGTATCCACCAAGAAAACGACGTTAAGGAGGAGGAGGAGGTGGAGAGAATTAGGTTTTTCTAAAAATTGGGGTTTTTGGGGTTGGAATAAAAATAGGGTTTATAATAGTATATTTATAGGCAAAATTTTCAGCTGAAATTTTCCCATAAAATATTATTATTATTAACACTTTATTATTCACATTAATAATTAAAACACCTTTTAATTATTAATCCTTTTTCTAAACACTTTAGAAATAATTCTCTCTCTTAATTTAATTTCCAAAAATTAAATTCTTAATTAATAATATTAAGAACTTTTCTTAATTAATTTATAATCAATTAAATCTCATTTAATCAATTATTAAAATTTTCAATTAATTATTTATTTCATAAATAAATAATTATTAGCCATTATTAATTAATTCCTCCACCATTAAATCATTCTCTTTTTATGGTGTGACCCTGTAGGTTCAATATTAAGCCGGTAGTAGAAATAAATAATAATAAAACTATTTTATCATTATTTATATAAATTCTCTAATTTATTAAATATGATTAATTAATTAATCATATTTATTCTACATCGTGAGGGATACTTCTCAGCATATCGCGACTATCCGGATAATACGAATTCACTGCTTAGAATACCAAGAACTTATTCAGTGAATAGTTACCGTACAATAAACTCCTTCTACCTTACAATGTCCCGATTAAATATAAGGCATGGATCTCGTGTCAAGCCTATCTTATTTAATCACTTGCTTACCAATTACTATTCTTAGTTCTATGCAAATTAGAAACTCCTTTCTAATTTCATTCACTCTGGCCAGAGATTCCTGAACTAGCATAAGTGGATCAGCCTTGAACATTCGCTTCCTTCACTGGAAGGGGTAGATCCTTTATTGATCATACACTATCTTCGTGTACAAATTTCTATACCAAGTAGAGCCCTAATAATTGTCCCTAGAGACTAAGAACTAAACCAAAGCATAGTTCAGTGTACACAAGATGACTATGATGACCTCAAGTCTAAGGATACTTGTACAACTATCACTATGTGAACAACTGCTGACACGTGAGTGAACTCCATCAGTTGTTCAGCTGTGCGAGTCATGTTCAGTGAACTTATTCTATAATAAGCACCTACATACTAGCTATAGTGTCACCACACAAATGTCTATGAGAACAGACATCCTTCGTAATGAAGCAAACATAGTATGTACCGATCTTTGCGGATTATTAATTACCAGTTAGTAATCCTATGATCAGGAACTATTTAAGTTTAGAGTTATCATCTTTTAGGTCTCACTATTATGATCTCATCATAATCCATAAAAAGCTTTACTCTAAACTATGGTATATCTTATTTAAACACTTAAATAGATAGAGCCCGTAATAAAACAAAACAAGTCTTTTATTAAAATCAATGAAATCAAAACAGATTACATAAAAAGTTATTCATAAATCCTAATGCATGATTGGACTTAGGACATATTCCTTTCAATCTCCCACTTGTACTAAAGCCAATCACTCTGGTATCTAATACCCATCTTGTCTTTATGACGATCAAAGTGACTTTCAGAAAGTAGCTTTGTGAGTGGGTCTGCTATGTTGTTATGTGTGTCAACTCTATTTCAATATAATATAAGAAATTTTACCGCGCTCCCACTAACCCTTTTGTAGACTCATGGTTCATCTACGTTTTTGATAAAACCAAACTCTTTGATTGTCTCATCAAAACGGATGTTCCATCTACGAGAAGCTTGCTTTAAACCACATATGGTTCGCAGCAGCTTACACACTAGGTTTTTATTTCCCTTGGAAAGAAAACCATCTTGCCATTTGCCAGATCTCATAGTCGTAGTAAGCAGCAATCGCAAGCAAAATCCGAACTGATTTTAACAGGGCTACAGGTAAAAGGTTTCATCAAAGTCAATCCATTGCCTTTGTTTGAATCCTTTTGCCACAAGCCTGGCCTTATAGGTCTCCACCTGGCCATCTGCTCTAATCATTCTTTCATATACCGTATACATAGATTCCTTTTCGGATTTCATGGCACTATGCCATTTCTCTGAGTCAACACTACTCATAGCCTCATTATAGGTCACAGGGTCGTCATCATCAATGATCGACAACTCATTGTCATTATTAATGACAAGGCCATATTACCTCTAAGGTTGGCGAGACACTCTCCCTGTTCTATGAATGGGCTGTTCCACAAAAGGTTGTTCAGTCAGAACAGGTGTTTCCACTTGATCCGTAGTAGTTTGTGCTTCTTGAACTTCATCAAGTTCAATTTTGCTCCCACTGTTTCCTTCAAGGATAAACTCCTTTTCCAATAAGGTAGCATGTCTGGAGACAAACACCCGATGATCAGTGTAAAAGTAATACCCTAAAGTCTCTTTAGGATATCCCACAAAACTACATTTTACGGATCGATATTCCAGCTTATCTGTGTCAACTTTCTTGACATAAGCTGGACATCCCCAAATCTTAACGTGTTTAAGACTCGGTTTCCTTTCTTTCCATATCTCATACGGAGTTTGAGGAACAGATTTGGAAGGCACCTTATTCAGTAAATATGCTGAGGTTTCCAATGCATAACCCCATAGGAATACTGGAAGATTTGCATAGCTCATCATGGACCGAACTATGTCTAACAAAGTTCGATTTCTCCTTTCAGATACCAATCTGGAGGCGTCCACTGGGAGACTATACCATTTACTTTGAGATAATCCAGAAACTCTCCATTCAAGTATTCACCACCTCGATCTAATCAAAGAATTATAATACTATGTTTGGTTTGTTTCTCCACTTCATACTTATACTCTTTGAACTTTTCAAAGGCTTCAGACTTGTGTTTCATCAAACACATATCCGAATCTAGATCTATCATCTATGAAAGTAATGAAGTATGAAAATCCACCCATGGCTTGCGTAGACATTGGTCCACATACATCTGTGTGTACCATTCCTAGCAAATTTGCAGCCCTCTCTCCATGTCTACTAAATGGAGACTGCAGTGCCACTATAAAGTGAGATTTTCATCATCCCTTTTCTTTTATTAGTTTGTTCAATCTGAAATAAATTATGTCACATACATACAGACCATTATTAAAGTACCACATCCATAAAGAATATTATCTCTAAGAATAGAACATTCATTATTCTCAATAATAAATGAAAATCCAGCCAAGTCTAACATGGGAATAATATTCCTCACAATCGAGGGAACAAAATAACAATTATTTAAAACAATAGTCTTGCCCGTAGGCATATGTAAATGAAATGATTCCACATCTACAGCAACAACTCTTGCTCCATTTCCCATCAGTAGAATCACCTCCTCTTCCTCAAGAGTCCTACTTCTCCTTAGTCCCTGCAACAAATTGCAGATTTGAGAAGCACAGGCGGTATCTAATACCCAAGTAGAAATTTGGCTTAATGACATATTTACTTCTATCATGAACATACCTGAATTAGAAGCGGCAGTCTCACTACCCTTCTTCTTCTTCAATTCTGCAAGGTAAACCTTACAGTTCCTCTTCCAGTGCCCCACCTTATTACAGTGAAAGCAAACAACTTTGCTCTTGGGGTCTTCAGCTTTTGGTGGAACTGGCTTTTCTTTACCTACTTTCTTCTTCTTGGAAGAGTTCCTTTTCCTTTTCTTAGGATTGGAACCTTCACCAATTAGAAGAACAGAACTCTTCTTAGGGGGAAAATTTGATTCCGCAGTCTTCAACATGTTGTGGAGTTCAGGCAAGCTGACATCCAACTTATTCATGTGAAAGTTCACAACAAACTGCGAGAACGAACTCGGAAGTGATTGCAAGACCAAGTCTTAGCTCAGCTCCCCATCCATGGTAAAACCAAGTTGTCCAAGACATTCAATCAAATTGATCATCTTAAGTACATGGTCATTCACAGATGATCCCTCAGACATCCTACAACCGAACAGCTCCTTCGATATCTCATATCGAGCTGTCCTCCCTGCCACATCATACAACTCTTGTAGATGCATGAGGATAGTGTGAGCATCCATATGCTCATGTTGCTTCTGTAGCTCAATGTTCATGGAAGCTAGCATGATGCATTGAGCAACATTTGCATCATCTATCCACTTATGATACACAACATGTTCATCATTATGCGCATCGCTAGCAGGTTCAGTAGGCTTAGGTGAGTCAATCACGTATTCCAGCTTCTCAATCCTGAGAACAATTCTCAAGTTTTGAAGCCAGTCAGCATAATTAGAATCAGTCAATTTGTGAGCATCCAGTATGCTCCTTAGTGATAGTGCAGAAGACATAATGTATATTGTAAATCTGTAAATGATAAACACATAACAACACTTAGCAAATATTCGATTTCATTTTAAAACACTATATGAATCGGGTCTTTATTCATAAGTGGCTCCCACTAGTTTATCTAATTTATTCAACCCCCTACGTGAAAAATTAAGCATTCATAATGCTAGTGGGAATAGGGATCCTACATTCCATTACACAATCCCGGCTGTAGCACGAACCGCCATGTAATGTTCAATAGGTAGACAACTCTTGTCAATTACATCTTATGTTATTCCCTAATCAAACTTTAGCCTCTTGAATAATTGAGTCACGGCTGTGGCATGACAAACTCAATATTCTAAGTCAAGTCTAACCCAACATTCCGTACAATTGAATCAGTCCCCAAAGGCCCACGGCTGTGGCACGTACCGACCTTTAGATTCTTATTCAATGTACACATCTCTATATAATAGACAAGTATTTCTTATTTCGAAATCAAAGCCCTCGGCTGTAGCACGAACCGACAATGATTCAAAAATAAGAACTACTTTTCTATCATGTTGGAAGGCTATGACCGACACAAGCCCGTTGTGTCATTGGCCAATTACTACTTGAAATTATTTAATTTTAGAGGGATTATAATACGTTACAATCATAATCATATTATAAAGAGATTCTTCCTTTTAAATTAAATATTTCAAATCAATAATCAATAATTAGATGATTCCCAGATCGGGTGGAGCATTGTCAAGAGGCGTCACTTAATAACCCTTTCTTACAGATAAAAATCTGTTGTTGACGGAATCATCCTTTCTCTCATATTGAAAATTCATATTCAATTACGTGTTTCATAAACACAAGAATCTCATGATTGTATTCATAATATTATTATTAAGGTTATGAAATAATTTCACTATACTAGATTGTCTAACAAGCGCCTTATGTTCATTTAAGTTCACCTAAATCTATCATCGCATGATAAACTAAGCATATATCACATATATAAACATGAATAAACATCAAGGTAGGCATGTTACATCATCTAGCATATTGGTCTAAGCATTATACATCTCTATGTATCACATGAAGCATTTAAAAGCAATTCAAACGATCAAAAACAGCTTTAAAACACTTCTGTTAGCTATAAACAGTTCGAAACAATTTCATAAAATATCATATAATATACCATTAGAAGCGTCTCGAAAAGACGAATCCAACGACACCAAAATCACCCAATTCTGAGCTCCCACGCGCCCTCACGCGCCAAAAGAAGCTTCCCCATGCACCCCCATGCGCACACGCGCTGTCAGGCGCGTGTGTGACTGTCTTCCACGCGCCCCCACGCGCACACGCGCGTCACGCGCCTAACCCCCTATGCTGACGTCAGCATTACATTATCAGCGCGTGTCTACCACGCGCCGCGCGTGGCACGCAAGCGCGTGAGCCCCACGCGCGGTCCTCCGTCCGGTTTTCAGTCAATCGCTGTTTTTTTTTCTTTCTTGGTCACCGTGCCGCCGTACTGTACTCTGTCTTTCTCTTTTTCCGTGCACCACAGAATGTTACAGCAACAGCAGATGTACAAATATATATACATACTTACAATTCATATATATATATATATATATATATATCTTTATTTAATTATGAATTTAATTACAACTTAAAAAATTCATAATAAATAATCTATACATCATAAAATTATGAAAAAAATACCCAGACGATCCACAACACTTGTAGAACCCAGATCAATATTCAAAATTATTCTGAGAAACGATTTCTCATCAGACAAAACTAATCCATGATATAACTTGTAAAAATCATAATTAATTCATACAAGCACATAAAATTCTGAAAATTTTACCACAGATCTATATGCATACAGCCTATGCTCTGATACCATTGTTGGATTTTAATCGCAGCGGAGGCATGGTAAAACACTTTTACACATATAAAATCCAAATAAAAGCATATAAATCGTGGTAAAAACATAGGGAACGAATACTAACCTTTAATATGCGATCCAAAAGCAACGATCGGAGATCCTTAGCAGCTGCTCCTCAAACGTGAAGCACTCCACCGGTATCCACCAAGAAAACGTCGTTAAGGAGGAGGAGGAGGTGGAGAGAATTAGGTTTTTCTAAAAATTGGGGTTTTTGGGGTTGGAATAAAAATAGGGTTTATAATAGTATATTTATAGGCAAAATTTTCAGCTGAAATTTTCCCATAAAATATTATTATTATTAACCCTTTATTATTCACATTAATAATTAAAACACCTTTTAATTCTTAATCCTTTTTCTAAACACTTTAGAAATAATTCTCTCTCTTAATTTAATTTCCAAAAATTAAATTCTTAATTAATAATATTAAGAACTTTTCTTAATTAATTTATAATCAATTAAATCTCATTTAATCAATTATTAAATTTGCCAATTAATTATTTATTTCATAAATAAATAATTATTAGCCATTATTAATTAATTCCTCCACCACTAAATCATTCTCTTTTTATGGTGTGACCCTGTAGGTTCAATATTAAGCCGGTAGTAGAAATAAATAATAATAAAACTATTTTATCATTATTTATATAAATTCTCTAATTTATTAAATATGATTAATTAATTAATCATATTTATTCTACATCGTGAGGGATACTTCTCAGCATATCGCGACTATCCGGATAATACGAATTCACTGCTTAGAATACCAAGAACCTATTCAGTGAATAGTTACCATACAATAAACTCCTTCTACCCTACAATGTCCCGATTAAATATAAGGCATGGATCTCGTGTCAAGCCTATCTTATTTAATCACTTGCTTACCAATTACTATGCTTAGTTCTATGCAAATTAGAAACTTCTTTCTAATTTCATTCACTCTGGCCAGAGATTCCCGAACTAGCATAAGTGGATCAGCCTTGATCATTCGCTTCCTTCACTGGAAGGGGTAGATCCTTTATTGATCATACACTATCTTCGTGTAAAAATTTCTATACCCAGTAGAGCCCTAATAATTGTCCCTGGAGACTAAGAACTAAACCAAAGCATAGTCCAGTGTACACAAGATGACTATGATGACCTCAAGTCTAAGGATACTTGTACAACTATCACTATGTGAACAACTACTGACACGTGAGTGAACTCCATCAGTTGTTCAGCTGTGTGAGTCATGTTCAGTGAACTTATTCTATATTAAGCACCTACATACTAGCTATAGTGTCACCACACAAATGTCTATGAGAATAGACATCCTTCATAATGAAGCAAGCATAGTATGTACTGATCTTTGCGGATTATTAATTACCAGTTAGTAATCCTATGATCAGGAACTATTTAAGTTTAGAGTTATCATCTTTTAGGTCTCACTATTATGATCTCATCATAATCCATAAAAAGCTTTACTCTAAACTATGGTATATCTTATTTAAACACTTAAATAGATAGAGCCCGTAATAAAACAAAACAAGTCTTTTATTAAAATCAATGAAATCAAAACAGATTACATAAAAAGTTATTCCTAAATCCTAATACATGATTGGACTTAGGACATATTCCTTTCATGTGTCACCAAGGAAAAACTAAGTTTAAATAAAACGTAATTATCATATATGATGTTTTACTTAAGTTATCATACAGTCATTTTCATACTATACATTATTATGCTGGGCATTATAGCTCACACTTGTTTTCTTAAATTGACACAACACAACAGTGAATCAAGATGCCTACCATGAGAACCACAGCCAGAAAATGGGTAGGAAATGGCCAGCTGTTCCGTAGATTGTTTGGTGTTGTACCACAGGTAGTCCGAATACGCTGGATCGGTTTTCAGTTGTTTTTAGTTCGGCTTATTTATAAGTATGACTTATGTAAGGTAATAAACAAGAAACGTATATTTGACCGACGGACTAGCCTTACTTAAAGGTTACTCCCCGGTAAGACTTAACTACCTTTAAGTTGTAATAATTATCACTTTATGGTTGAATTACTCTAGCTATGAATGGTTCATTTTCAAGACAATAACCTGTAAGTGTGTGTGTGTGTGATAAGTGTGGGGTCATAAAGTGTGAGTATTTATATATTATAGTGTGAGGTATGTCTTCTTCTCCATAGCCGTCTCGTGCTCTCTAGGTCTTCTTATTACCCTTCATTGGCTCCTCGTTGTTAAAAACATCTTTTTATCAATATACATAAGCCCCTAGTGGATCTGGACCCTCAAAATCATCAAATTCTACTAAAATCAGGATTCAGGGGCAAAAAGGGCAGGGCGACCACGCTCAAATCACCGCGGGCGTTTTTTTTTGGCAGAAAGGCGGGGCGGCCGCGCCTGACTTCTGGACTTTTCTACAGTTTCTTCTTTTAGCCGTATCTTGAGTTCTGCTATTCAGACTTAGGCGATTCAACTGCCCATGTGAAGCTAACGAGATTCTCTACAACTTAAGAATGTCCTAGGCTTCAAATTCTGACCTCTTTTCAACATAATTCCTTGAAAATCTCCTTTCTTCATTTAACTAATGCCTGAAATGCAATAACACAAAATATATCAAAAATACCAACAACTTGAGTCCAAAATACCACATTAAGCTTGTAATGAAGCGTTTCAAGTAAATATAAAATCCACTTATCAATGGTACCATTTGCAACATGTTCTCTAATAAAATGGTACCTTACATCAATGTGCTTTGTTCTAGAATGATTAACTGGATTAGCCACAATAGAAATAGCACTAGTATTGTCACACATATTTGGAATTTTGTATAATACTAGGCTATAATCCATTAGCTGATTTCTAATCCAAAGCACTTGAGCACAACAACTTCCAGCAGCTATGTATTTAGCTTCAGTTATGGAAGTTGACATAAATTATTGTTTCTTGCTATACCAGGATACAAGTCTTTCTCCAAGAAACTGACAGCTTCCACTAGTGCTCTTTCCATCAACCCTGCATCCAGCAAAATCTGTATCTGTGTATATAATAGCTTTATATCTTGTTCCCTTAGGATACCATAATCCCAAGTTTGGAGTCCCCTTTAGGTATCTGAAAGTTCTCTTCACAGCCATCAAATGTGATTCCTTTGGATTTGCTTAAAATCTTGCACACAGAAATGTTGCATACATAATGTCTAGTCTACTAGCTGTCAAATACAGCAAAGATCCAATCATCCCTCTATAACCTGAAATGTCTACACTTTTTCCCTTTTATCTTTATCCAACTTCGTAGCTATAGACATAGGTGTTGATGCAGGTGAACAATCAACCATGCCAAACTTCTTCAATAAATCCTTGATATACTTAGTTTGGCCGATGAGGATTCAATCACTTCTTCGACTGACTTGAAGTCCAAGAAAGTAACTCAACTCTCCCATCATACTCATTTCATATTCACTCTACATGAGCTTTGAGAATATTTGACAAAACTTTTCATTAGTAGAACCAAAGATGATATCATCCACATAGATCTGAACTAGGATCACATCACCACCATGCTGCTTGTAGAAAAAAGTCTTGTCTACTGTTCCTCTAGTGAATCCATGTTTAAGCAAAAATTCTGACAGTGTGTCATACCAAGTTCTAGGTGCTTGTTTTAGTCCATAGAGAGCCTTAAGTAATTTATATACAAAGTCTAGAAATACTGGATCTTCAAAGTCAGGTGGCTGCTGCATATAAAATTCTTCTTCCAACTCACCATTAAGGAATGCACTTTTTCCATCCATTTGATACACCTTGAAATTTGAGTGTGTAGCAAATGCAAGAAAGATCCTTATTACTTCAAGTCTTGCAACTGGAGCAAAAATTTGATCATAATCAATTCCTTCTTCTTGTGAGTATCCTTTTGCAACCAACCTTGCGTTGTTTCTTGTTACAATTCCATTCTCATCCATTTTGTTCCTGAACACCCACTTAGTTCCAATTACACTTTTGTTCTTTGGTGCAGAACTAATTTCCAAAATTTATTTATTTCAAACTGATTTAGCTCCTCTTGCATAGCAGATATTTAATCAGGATCAAGTAGAGCTTCCTCAGTTTCCTGAGGCTCAACTTGTGAAAGAAAATATGCATGAAGACATGCATTTGCAGTTGCACTTCTAGTCCTCACTCTAGCATACGGATCACCAATAATTGCTTCTCTTGTGTGACTCTTATCCCATTTCCTGGCGTGAGTTTGTTGACTTGAGTTTTCTGCATTTTCTTCACCATTGGCATGACTTGCAGAACTTTCTCCTCTTTCTCCCCTTGAGTTTGTGCTATCAAATTCAGGTGTTTGAGATGAGCTTCCATTCTCATGATTCACTTGTTTAGTTGACTCTTCATCCATTCTGTGATTTGTGTTGACTTCATCTTCATCCTTAGAATCACTATCAATGTTGAGATTTTCAAATTTCAGGGCCTCAACTTCATTTTCATCAAGGCATTCCAAGCCTGGACACTTGTCATCATCAAAAGTCACATCTGTGCTTTCCATAATTTTCTTTTATTCAAGCAAATAGACATTATAGGCAGTTCTCTCCGATGAATATCCCAGAAAAATTGCTTCAAAAATCTTAGAGTCAAATTTTCCCACATATTCAGAGTTGTCTTTCAAAACATAACACACCCCGGCCCACAAGCACAAATCCTCGACGCGGAATATAATCCCAAAGTACTCCAAAGACTCAAATATAGTCAATCAAGAAGGTGGTAAGACCCTTGCAGAGTTCCCCAACAGCATAGAGCTTGGGAAACTCGGACCTGGTCAAGATCCGAACAACAAGGAGCACTCAACTACTAGTCTAGTCTAGTAGTAGTTTTTTCTATTAGTTATGATGCGAACAGGCCTTTACTTATGAGATTCGTTTTTTAGGCTTGCATTAGTTGTCTGCTATAAGATCAATCCATTTTAAAATAGCACGTTCGTCTCGCTTTTCGTTCATTTCCGCCACGCCAACATAGCCGCCTTAATAAGAAGCAGGCGAAGCAGCTAGAAGCGCTCGCTTCACGCCCTTAAATTATCATTCACGAATGGAATTGGGAAAGCCAACAGAAAGATTCGATTCTGACTTCCAAACAAATGAAGATATTTCATAGTAGGCTTTATTTTAGATAAGATTGAGTAGGGTTATTTTCCAAGATTCTTGTTAACGAGATATCTATTTTGAGAGTGGCATGAAGTGTTGAAAGCTTCTTCCCAAAACCTTGTTGGTAATTTGGCATCTTGCAGCATTGTTCTAGCATCCTCTACTAGTGTTCTATTCTTTCTCTCAACTACCCCATTTTGCTGAGGTGTTCTAGTAGTTGAGAATCCTTGAACAATGCCCTTTTCCTTACAAAATTCAGTTAGAGTAGCATTTTTGAATTATGTGCCATTGTCACTCCTTAATCTTTTCACACAATTATGATTTTCAGCCTGCTTTTCAGTCTTCTTGATATGTTCAATTATGATGTGTAGAGTCTCATCCTTAAAATGTATAAATTCTACCCATGTGTACCTTGAGTAATCATCCACCATCACAAGTGCATATTTCTTCCTTGAAATTAACAAGACATTAACTGGTCCAAATAAGTCAATGTGAATAAGTTGCATAGGTGCACTTATAGAATTCGTAGTTTTACTTTTGTGACTTGACTTCATCATTTTGCCTTTTTGACAAGCCTCACAGACCTCATTTTAAGCAAACTCCAGATTTGGCATGTCTCTTACTAACTCCTTTTTAACTAGTGTATTGATTTCCTTGTCATTCAGGTGAGAGAGCTTTTTATGCCATAACTTGCTTTGTTCTTCAAATTCCTTGGTGTAGAAGCAACAAATTCCATCCTCATTTATTGAGTCCAGGTATGCAACAAATAAGCTTCTATTCCTTGCTCCTTTCAAAGAAGTTTCACCCATCTTTTTACTGACAATTAGGCATTCTCCTTTGTCAAATAAAACATTGAATCCTCTCTCTGTAAATTGGCTGACACTCAGGAGTTTCACCCCAAGACCAGCTACCAGTGCTACATCTTCAATGACAATATTTCCAGAAATTATCTTGCTATATCCCATTGTGAAACCTTTTTTGTTGTGTCCAAAAGTCACTAATGGGCCAGTCATCTCCTCAAATTGTGATAGCAGGGCCATATCACCTGTCATATGTCTTGAGCATCCACTATCTATGATCCATATGACCTTCTTCATTTTTCCCTGCACACAATGAGGATTAAGTGTGTTTAGCAACCCAAGCAGTGTTGGGTACATTCTTCTTGTTAACAGAGAATTTTATGATTCAGAAAGAATAGAATTCATTGATTGATGTGCATTTTCCTTTTTAGCCGAGGACTCAATATTGACTTTCTTAAGATCTACTCTCATCTTGTAAAACTTGTCATTACTTTCATATTGCAAGGTATGCAATCAAACTTGTCACAAAATGAGTAGGGATCATCAGGCATTGCTTCATTATACTTTCATGCTCCCACTCCTGGCTTGCTAACAACCTTTTTGTAATGGTGAGCTAGATGATTAACAGAGCCACACTTTTGACACTGTTTCCTGGGAGTATCTGTAATAAATGCAAAGTTATTGCTTTTGTATATTCCAACCTTCCCATTTCTATTTTCCTTTTTCTTTCCTGCATTCTTAGTCTTAACTTCCTTGATTGGTTTCTTGGGAGCTTGATTCACCATGGGCTTTTTCTCAGCTTTAGGAGTTTGAGTTATTTCTGTGCCTTTCTTCTCATTATCCTCATCAGCCAGCTCTTGCTTTATTACCAACTCAACTTCACTAAAATTTGCTTCACATGCCTTGAACAGAGGTACATCCACTTTCCTCAACATAACTGGGACATCTTCATCTATAATTGTTTTGCCTCTGTCACCTTCAACCTTTTTGTTGCTGTTTAATGCATCATGATCTAAGCCAATAGCTATATTTGCACATGGCTTATTCTTCTCATGTTTCTAACCAACTAGCTGAGATGCATTCTCGAATGACTTCAGTTTTACCTCATTCTTCTCTATCTTTTCTCTTAACACAACTTCAATTTCACTAGCACATCTCAAACTCTTGTTTCTCACTCTCAAGCTTCTCATTAGCTTTTGATAACCTAGTGACCTCCTTAATAGCTGCTACCATGCTAGTATGGATGTGGAATATTTCTATGCTTATCTTTTCAACAGTCTCCTTATATTGACTTTCATTTATATCAATAGTGGTAAGAGTTGGGACCTGTGTTTTTGATGAGGATGACTCTGCTTGCTCCAGGGCCATAAGTGCATAGTTTCCTACTTCCTCATCATCATCATTATCTAAATCATCCCAACTCTTTCCTTTTACAATATAAGCTTTACCATGTTGCTTTCTTAGAAGAGCCTCATACTTTGCCTCCAATTCAAGATAGGCCTTGTCCTTTTTCACCTTCTTAGGCTTCCTGCATTCCATAGCAAAATGGCCCAATTCATCACAATTGAAGTATCTGATCTTTGACCTGTCAACAGATCCTATTTTGTAGTCATTTTTGTTTCCAGAGTTGTACTGTGCTTTTGCCTTCCAGCTGATGTCCTTGTTGGATGTCTGTCCCTTATTTTTGAAGAACTTTGACTTCTTTACTCTAATATTAGAGAATTTCCTTTCTAAGTAAGCCATGGACTGATCTAACTCATCAAGTTCATCCAAGGTATAGAATTCATCCTCTTCAAGTTCCAGAATGACTTGCTTTTATGGTTCCTTGGTCTTTTGCTCATTACTTGAAATAACTGGAGTCAGGATTTCTAGTTCATCATCAGATGACTGACTGTCATTAATAACTAGTGCACTTGATCCATCAACAATGTGCCCTTGACCAGCTCTTAAAGATTTTCTTTGAATCATTTCCAGTTCATAGTTTTTAGAATACCATACAAAACCTCCAGTGTCATTCTGCTCAAGTCTCTCCCTTCTCTTATAGCTGAAATCTTCTGTTCTAGATGGTTAGGAAAGGTGAGCAAAAACCTCAAGTTAACTTCCTTAGCTTCATAGTATTTATTATGAAGCTGTAAGTCATTGATCAACTTATTAAATCTTTCAAAAATATCAGTTATACTTTCTTTTGGTTTAGCCTTGAAACCGTCATACTAAGATACCAAGATTCTCCTTTGATTTGACTTAACTTCCTCTATTCCCTCACATAGAATTTTTATTTTCTCCCAGATCTGTTTAGCCGTATCACAGTTGATAATGCTAGTGTACATTACATTGTCAAGTGACTCTATCAGAATTACTTGCAGGCCACTATCCAGAGTGACTTTCACTTTTTCAATCTCAGAGTACTTTGAGGGATCCTAAGAAGCATAATGAGCTTGGATGATCATGTCTCCATCTGTAGATTTCTCAACTCTTTACATGGGAGTGAAAGGGCCATTCTTGAGAATCTGAACATATAATGGATTGGCCATCTTTATAAACAGCAATATCTTCTTTTTCCATAATGTATAGTTGGCTTTGTCAAAGGATGGTATATTAATACTGCTTAGCTTCTTTGTATTCATTCTTCCAAGATCTTTAATCCGTTTTCTTTCAGATTTTGCTCTGATACCACTTGTTAGGTAATGAATACAATATAAAGGGGGGTGAATGTGTTTTGGATATTTTATAAAACTTTTTGAATTTTTGTTACTTGGTTAACAAAGCAGATTAGAAATGCAGTAATATCTTATGTTAAATGAAATAAAATAGTGCGCACAATATTTCAAAACTTACTTAATTTTATATTAAAATCAAGCTAGTGTTTTGCTAGAAACCCTGGGTTCTTTTGTAAGTAAAGCACTGTTAGGGAGAAAACACGCGCTAATATTCATGTAAGTATACGCATTCGCAAGTAATATAGAATACTTTCTAGTTCGTTCCCACAGAGACTCAGACTAATTATTGTTTAATTAAACTCATGCACCAATGTATGATTACTTCCCAATGTTAAGACACTAACACTTAGAATTGTTGACTAAATATTAACTACAATTAATTACTTAATTAATCACTTAATTAACAATTCAAATTAACAATATTAAAACACTCATAAGATCACAACTTCATTACTACTTCCTTCAATAGTTATTGTTATTACCTTTAGCATGTGATAATGATGATATTAATCGAATAACACGAAACTGATAAAAGCCAACTTTCATTGTACTAATACCATTCTACCAAATATCCACAATTAAGATAGAAGTTGAATAGTCATCAATTATGTTGAGTTCCTATATTTCTACAGAAATTGACAACACAACGATTTAAGCACAAGTTATTCCTTTTGATTACACAGGGCGGATAAAACTGTTAGAGTTACCCACTAATCATGCACATCATACATGAACCTATGCTAGCATGGCAAGTTCTAAATCTCAAGATCCACCGTCGCTTCACAAGAGATTAACACCCTATCTTATATGTTCGCGACGCACATAAGACGAATACGCACAACCAGTACTAGATATCATACAATCATCACACACTAAAGTATTAAACAATTAACTAAAGAATTCCATAGTAAATCCGTTACGACCCCATGATCACGATTAGCCCATAATAGAACTCATCGTCATCATGGGTTCATATGAAATCATGATAAACAAACACAAGAAAATAATAACTAAACTAATTATATTAAATCAGAGTACGTCACAAGAGTAAATAGGTTCAAAGTAAGAAAACTAGCATCCAACGTTACAACAAAACAAGAATCACAAGAAAATATGCTTCCTCTTCGTTGCTGTGTGCTAAAACGGTCTTCTTCCTTATCTCCTTCGCTCCGTGCTTAATACCACCATCCTCTCTCGTGAAAACGTCTCCAAATCTACTTATATAATAGTCCCATAAAACTCAGATTACATAGAAGTGGAAGCCAAACAGAAGTAGAAGTCCTAAAATAAATTATCTTTTTTCCCGACCCTGCGCGGCCACTCAGCATAGCTGAGCGGGCACTCAGCTTCCTGCGCGGCCGCTCAGCATTGCTGAGCGGGCGCTCAGGACCCTACTGGAAAAATCCTGAGTTTGCTCCGTTTCTTCGCCGTAATCTGCCCCTTCCTTTCCTCTCTCAATGGTGAACACATGCCAAGGCTTATTCTTGATGATTACTCCTCCGAAATGCAACTAATACCCTGAAATGCATAAACACTAGAAAAACACATCAAATACACAAAATACTTGATTTCAAGGCACCAATTTCAGCCATTTTAAGATGTTCTAAGTGGTATAAAATGCCACTTATCACACCCCCAAACTTAAATCGATGCTTGTCCTCAAGCGTCACAGACTCAAAAATAAATAAAACATGCATGAATGCAATCTATATGAAAATGCAGCGATCCCCCTTACTATGAACAAACCAACCAAATTGCAACATCTCAACAAATACAGTTAGGCGACTAAAGATCAATAAACTCATGCAAATGAACATACAGCCAGAAATGTGGTGTGTGCTGATACAGCCAGAAATGCAGTTATGACTCAATTATTTTAGAACAGATATGCTTCAGAACTAGACCAATTATTATGACTCAATTATGATCAAGGCAATCACATGATTATACAAATAATAAAAATTCTAGGCACAAAGCGACATATAACACTACAAGAATTTTGGAGCTTATTATGGAATCATGCTTTTTATTTACGACAACAATGCTTATTTGACCGTGCAATGAGTGAGGTCCACAAAAGACTTATACAATGGTATCCATATAACGAGCGTTAGGTTAGCGGATCCCAGACTCTAAATGCCTTAGGTCACTAGGCACAAAGTCCCCTAAGAACTTAATAACTCGAATACCAAAGAGCCCACTCGTGATCAATTATGCATAAACACCAGAATTTTTTTTTCTTTTCTTTTTTTTTAAATTTCTGAGCAAGTGCGTTTCGCTCCATCTTGCTCAACCCTAGACTACTCGCATAACATGCGAGCCGGCTACTAGCCATTTGACGCCTAGCCACAACTAGCAACAAATTCCATTTTTACTCCATTTTTTTTCTTTTTCATGCCTTTATCACTAAGAACCTATTATCGAATTCTAAGCATAATAAATAGATTAACCTCGAAAACAATCAGACCATAACTACAATCTAGCCCTTAAGCATTCTCTAAGACTTAGTGAAACTACAAGTGCTTCTAGCATGCATATCAACCTACATGACTCAATATCACTTTAATGCTATCACTACACTCGCATCAATATCACAATTCAGTCGATAAATCATCGCAAAAGGGATCATGGTATATGCATGAGCTACATGACATGATAAACAAATAAAGCTATAAAATAAAAAAAAAACTATATAGCAAAAATTATGCAACTATATGAACTAAACTATCATGAATATGCAGCTATATGACACACACAAAATATTCCTTAACTACCACCCCCAAACTTAAAATCTTCACTGTCCCCAGTGAAGGTAGTAGAAAGGAACACAGGGTATACCTACTCGGAGTCATCATCATCATCACCCTCAGTGGGTGGAGTATCAGGCGGCGGGTATGCAGAGTCCTCACCAAAAACTGGCCACTGGATATCAGCTCCAAGGCCCCGAAAAGCAGTCCCTAACTCAAGGGTGAGCTCTTGAGCAAACCTGCTCTGTGTCTCGTACATGGCATTCATCCGCCGTGAAAGCCTCCTATACTGGGTATCAGCCATCCCAGCACCCTCCTGAGCTCTCGAAGAACCAGCCTCATCACGCCTAGGCCTAGCCATAGTAGCACCTCGTGCTGGACGCCCTCCTGGAAGACGATAACCCAGCCCATGCTCCTCGGCCTCACCACCGGTCCCCTCCTGCATCCCATTCAGAGTCCCAGAATCAATCGGAGCGGCCGGCAACTGCAACTGCTCATGAGCCGGCCAGTTCACTCCCACTGCTCGGCAAAGCTTTGTAACCGTGGATGCATAAGGGATGTTCATATGCTTAGCTCCCCTCAAAAACTTCAGAATTCCTTGGCAGATAAACTCACCAAGGTCCACATAGTACTCCTCGTTAAGAATTCCCCACAACAACTGTGCTCTCTCAACTGTGACCTCGTGTGCATGCGAAGAAGGCAAAATATTAGCATAAATAAATGCATTTCATGCACGGGCATACCTGTTCATAGCGATCGTCGGGAAGGGACGATACTCATTAGTGCCGGTCTTGAAGGTCCAAACTGTGCCCGGCCTACAGAGAGCAGCACAAATCAAATCCAAGTCAAAATCCTCAACAGTCTTCTCATTCCAGTTCTCCTCCTCGGGCTTCCTCTCTTGCTGCCCAATCACACGGCGAATCGCCGCTGGGTGATAATCAACCGTCAGCCCTCGGACCACAGAAAAACCATTCTTTTCGGCCTTCGCGTTCGCATAGAACTCGCGAACCACGCTCATCGGCACTGCTTCGGGCGACTCACAAAAAGCTATCCACCCCTTCTCTGCAATCATGGATAGCAACTCATCATCCCTCCCCGATGGTAAAAACCCTCTCTCCTTCAGAATCGGCTTCCCCAAAAGCCTAGTGTACTCCTCCTCCACAGCTCTGTCATTCAACCGAGGCCTTGCAGTAGTTGTAATAACCCCCAAAATTTTAAACTTTTTGTAACCCTTGTGAATAGTGTTTTAGCTGAATGAGAAAACTTTTCACGCCACACTATGTAGGGGTTCTGTTATGGATATTCTGGGATATTATTAGTACTCTATGTAGTATATAAGTGTATGTAAAGATCGTCAGAATCCAATTCCGAACACTTTGGTTTTTCCCGGAAATCCACTAGATACGGAGAGAATTGAGTATAAGGTAACATGATAAAAAGGATTTAAATTAAAGGATTATGATAGAGGATCATAAAAAGAAATATAATGTATTGAGAAAGGTTAAGGGAACCTAAGTAATAAGATCCCGGGTATGATCCTTCAAACGATAAACGAAAACGAAAGTTAAGCGAACCGTATAACAGATCAGCGGTCATTAGGCAAACAATTAGGAAGTTAATCAAAGGGATTAGAGAGGATGATGTCACCCAACCAATGAGAAGGGGACAAGGAGGGGAGGATGACATCATGAGGATGACACAAGCATGACATGGGAAGGAAGGAGGTGTGGTTGAATGAGAACCACACAAATTCAAGGGCAACAAGGTAATTGACTAAATTAAACACAAAAACAAATCAACCAAGCCAAGCAAATTCATTCTTCATCAAAAATCAAAAGAAACCAAGGCATTGTTCATCTAGAGCTCTCGGCTTTTTACAATTGCAAAAGGCAAGAAAATTCAAAATCAAAGATCCAAGCTTCCTAAATTGGTGAGTTAATTCCCTAATCATCTTCATGCTTAGTTAGGGCTATATCATGAGTTTAAGCCATCAATTCCTTCTCAATCTTCTTCATTTAATCAAAGAAGAAGACTATGAATAGTGTTTTCAAGTTTTTAACTTGAATTTTTTCTTGTTTTCCTTGAAGATCCAAGCATTCCTAAGGCTTCTCAAAGCTTCTTAAGGCTTCCTAGCTCCTCCCACCACTTCAAGGAAGGTATATCATCTCCAAACCCTAGATTCCTATGTATTATAAGATGATTTTGATTAGTAGAGTGATATTGTAGCTTGATGTTGTGATTTAGAGTTTGGGATTTGAAATGGTAGTGAAATGGAATGGTAGATGTTGTTGTTTTGATTAAAAGAACTTAAGTATGGTTAAAGTTAAGCTTAGGCATAAGTATGAATGTTAAAATTGAATTGGTTGGGGTTGTTATGATGTGATAAGGATGGATGTTGGTTGTATGTTGGATTTGAGGTTGAATTGGGTTGATTTTGAATGGTTTTAAATTGGGAAATCGCGTAAACATAGCCGTCGTAACGTCCAATTTTCCTTAGACTGTTTTTGTGCATAACATTAGGACCCGAGAACCCCCTGCTAGATTATGACCATTGCCAGGTTTAGATAGCTCATGTTACGAGCTTCGTTTTGATATGTAGTTCGTTCGATTCCGATGCACGGTTTAGGAGAAACGACCGTTTCATGTAACGGCGTTTCGCGAACGAAACTTTTCCCCTCGCCTCACTTTGAAACATAGGTTAAAGACCAAAAAGGGTTAATTAATGTATGAAACATTTATGGTAAGTGTGTTAGGCAGTTGGTAAGACACTCGCGAAGGAATCGCCTTAAAACTCGTAAAGGTTAAATTATTAAAAATGGTGGAGCCGAGGGTACCCGAGTGACTTAAGCGAATCAGTAAGCGCAAAACAAGCGTTAGAGTCTAAGTTAGTTAAAGTATAGAATTACAAGTGACTTTGGTTTAATTCCAACTTACTTGTTGTTTATAGGTTACCAGACTCGTCCCGAGCCTTTTATCACCCCAAGTCGCTCAGGCAAGTTTTCTACCCGTTATACTGTTGTTGTGATGTATTTGTGCATATGCATGATCTTGCGTTAAATGCATATTTGTTATAGCAGATTCTTGCGATATATTATAGCATGTGATATGGTATATATGCATGCCTGTTTTGTATTCTTGATTTATATATCTGTTGGTTCAAATGCTTATTCAGTTGATAATACCTATGCTAGAGGATAGCGGTAACTTGCATATACCCTTAGTATAGGGACCCAAAAAGGTGAAAATATTTTCTAAACCGGGAGTCGAGGATCCCGAGTAGATTTTGTATATATGTATATATATACATATATATTTATATATATATGGTTATAGTTTTCAAAACTATTAATCGAATAAAGTTTATTCGATAACTTTATTTTATTTAATGAATATTATTTTGAATATTCATTCGAGGGCTTATGACTCTTTATATTATTTATTGAATATTATTTCGAATATTATTCGAGGGCTTATGACTCTTTTATGTCATTATTAAATATTACTTGGATATTCATTTAAGGATGTATGACTCCTTTATTTTATGAATATTATTTATAATATTCATTCGAGGTATTATGACTCCGCTTATTACTGCAATATATTCTTTATTTTATTAAAGAATAAGGTGTCAATAATCAAACTTATTTTCGATTATCCAAATAAAGATAGTACTTTCGTATAAGTATATCTTTGGTTATTTAATACTCGTTTCAAGTATAAGTTTTAATACTTCTACTTCAATTATTTTTATAAAGATTATTCTTTATGAGAATATTATTTAAATAATAATATTCAGACATTTTCTAAATATACTGGGGACTGATTTACTTCATTAAATCAGCTTTACTCCAAACACTCTTTAAAGTGTTTTCGAGTATTCAAAATGATTTTTAAAAGTTAGAGCGGATCCCAAAACTCATTTTTTTATATTTAAGATCTTCCTTTTTAAGGGGATTTAAATACTCGCTCAAAACCTGAGGGATCCGGCTCTGTGGTGTATTTTATATTCGCAACAAGGTTGCAGTTTTGGTAAATGAATTACTTACCCACGTTCGGGAAGTAAGTCCATCTATCGAGTCGGCATAAGCAACATGGGCTCAGTGGGCGTCCATGATATTGTAAGTGGCTCAGTGGGAGTCCATCAAATGCATAAGTGGCTGAGTGGCAGTCCAGCATAAGGTCCTATTACGACCAGGGTGATGACCAGTGGGGAATTCGTCCATCTACTAGTAGAAAAGGTTACTTATTGGTATCTTTGCCTGATCAGCGAGATACCTGGTTTATGCCAAAATTCTTTTCCTTTCCCAAAATTTATTGGATGTTTCAAACTCTGTTCATACTTTACATGACAGAGGTTTTCAGGAAACGTATAAAGAAGATGTATATGTGGATATATATATATATATCAGAACTTAATGAAGTATATCATAACTTCATTTCCTTTAATAATATTTCAAAGGTTTAATCTATTCAAATCTTGTCTTGTAGTCTCATCTATGTGATGAACTGGTAAAAGCTCATTATACTTTGAACAGTGGAAGTTCAAGTAGCTTTATAAATGATATAAGTGTAGTGAAGTATTTGGTAACTTCATCCCTTGTTTTTACTTATATCTAGTAAGTAATTATCTTACACTTGATAAAAGATTCTAGTAAGTATCCATTTCGATACTTATATTATTGTTATGACTACATATTATCTTGCAAGCTGTAAGGCTCACTCTTGCTTTATTTCTTCATCACACAACAACAGTTAGGAAAGATGGCCAGACTCTAGCAGACCCAGCGCAAGCGCGTGGGAAGCGTCCCGCGTCTTCCCGATGATGTTGTAGCTGCTATAGTTGCAGAGGTAGATCTATTGTAGATCAGACCATCTACTTTTGAGAATCAATTATGTATAATTATAACTTGTGGCAGATAATGGCAATTAACTGTAAATTTATCAAGTAATCGTTTTGGGTTGTAATAACTTTTAAATTATGGATTCAAAGACTTGTACTTATTTTAATTTCATCTCTGAGACTATAACGGGTTGTGGTGTGTGTTAGTGTGGGGTCACAGCATAAGGTTATTTTTATTAATTAAGTGAAGTGATATTATGGAAAGAAAGACCGTGACGACCCGGATCCCCGACCCCAGATCTGCTCTAACTCCTCTGAGGAGTCAGAGACAGAGGTTATTGCTATTCCAGATGAGGAGGACCCGGATGAGGTCTTAGTAGCTGAGGAGCGTGTTGGACCTATGGTAGTGTATGCTGGTACCCCATTACCCACACTTCCGGTGGTCAGAGCCCCTACCCCTCCACCACTATCTTGGATTCCCGATGATGACAGCTCAGAGACCCATACTTCCGAGCCTAGGCAGACCGAGGAGGCACCCTCAGCGGCTCCGGATTCACCACCTCTTGACCCTGCCCACAGGCAGTCTTCGTTAGCTCATGGATATGTTCAGGATGTTCTGAGGACCCGAGTGGCTGTTGCCGAGGGCCGACTGGATGAGGCCAGGAGGGAGTTGGATGCAGAGAGGGCGGGTAGGCGTACCCGAGCTTATGAGACTAGGGCTTCTATACCCCGATCCTTGAGGAGGGAGCTTACGGGGATAGAGCTCATATCCCGAGCGAGGCTCAGATCGCTCCAGGGGGACAGACATGGTAGGATCTCCAGGCGGCAGGCCGACTATATCTTCCGTCGTGCGATGGAAAGGGTATGGGAGCTGACCCGCTCCGGTGTGTGATTCAGGATTGATGATGGAATAGTCTAGTTGTCTAGTTAGCCGAGGCCTTAGTAAGAGCCAATTTTCCGGGATAGTTGACTTGTATATAGCATCCCTTTTTCTGACTAGACAGATAGACTCTTGTGTATCACTTTTGGGACAGATGACTGTAGCACTGTTGTACTTTTGACCAGATCAAACTATGTATTTCTCGCATTATGTATATATTTGTTTCCTTTGGTTCAGTTCATTAGTGACGGGATCACTGTTTTTATCATTATTATTACTGCACTTCGTATTAGAACTGTCATAAAATAATAGAATTGCGATATACGTTCTCCCCATTATAAGAGTTGTGCAGGGCACAATGTTGTATATGATTGTGACCTAACGTTGAATTATCCCAATAATTTTTTTTATTATCAGAATCATGCCGCCAAGAAAGATTGGAACTAGGGCGAACCCTGGATCTGAGGACCAGGGAAGCCATAACCAGGATGATAGAAACCAGGAACACAGTGAAGAGGAAGATGAGGATTATGTGGAACATGATGACTCCCTGTATGAAGAGGAAGAGGAAATATATGATGTTGAGGGATTTGAGATAGAGGCTGAAGAAGGAGAAACCGAGGTTGAGCAACCAGTACCAGACCCAGGCATGGATCCCATGGGCCGGTTCATGCAACTCCTAAGGCAGAATTTGGAACGTCAACCCAACCCACCCCCTCAAGGAAATAACAATACTGTGGCAAACTCTTTCAGGGCTTTTAAGTCCCTTAAGCCCCCTGAGTTCCACGGATCAGCCGACCCAGTTAAGGCCAGGGCATGGTTAAAGGAAATGGAGAAATCCTTTGAGATTTTGAGTACCGATGAGGCACAGAAGACTGTATTTGCTACCTACCTTCTGAAAGGAGAAGCTAACTACTGGTGGGAGGCCAAGAAAAACATGGAGACAGATGCTATTATAACCTGGGAGAGATTTAGTCAGTTGTTTCTGGGAAAGTATTTCCCGAGGTTTATGGAAAACCAGATGGAGCTCAAGTTCTTGGAGCTAAAGCAGAATAACTTGTCTGTAGCAGAGTACGAAGCGAAATTTACTGAGTTATCAATGTTTGTGCCGGAGTTTGTGAGCACCGAGGAAAAGAAAGCTAGGAGGTTTCAGCAGGGACTGAAACCGTGGATTCAGAATAGGGTGGCAATCCTTGAGCTTACGGACTATGCCACTCTGGTGCAAAAGGCAACGATTGTAGAAGTCAAAAGTGAACAGATGCAGAAGGAAAGAGAGAAGAAAGGAATAAAGAGGAAAAGTATGAGCATGGGTGGAGGTTCCGCAGGAAGGAGCTTCCCAACTAGATTTAATCGAGGAGCAGTGTCCCTACCAGGAAGGAACACTGGGTTTAAGCGGCCAATGAGTGTGAGTGTGAGCCAGGGCGGCCAGAAATCAAGAATGTCCTATTCCAACCAGTCTCGACCCCCATTGCCAGCCTGTAACATATGTGGAAGGAATCACACTGGGGAGTGTAAAGGAAAGCCAGTAAACCTGCTTTAAGTGCGGTCGGGAAGGCCACTATTCAACTAAGTGTCCATCATCAACCACTGCCGTCCTTCCAACCACCACTTGTCATCAGTATAGACGCCCGGGTCATTGGAAGAGGGAATGCCCAATGAACAAACCAGCAGCTTCGGGAGCAAGCAAGGCTGCTTCTAATAAGCCACCTACTGCGAGGACTTTCAACATGACAGTCCAGGATGCTATGAAAGATTCAGATGTGATAGCAGGTACCCTTTCTCTAAATTCAGTCAGTGCAAACGTTTTATTTGATTCGGGAGCAACCAAATCTTTTATATCAAAGAACCTTGCGCGTAAGTTAAGACTTAAGGCTGAACCCTTGATAGAACCCTTACAAGTAGAAATAGCCAATCATGAAATTATTCCTGTTAACCAGATTCACCCCGCCTGTGAGATAGGCATAGGGGAGCAATCTTTTAGTGTTGATCTGATTCCTTTTAAATTAGGGGAGTTTGATGTAATTTTGGGAATGGAGTGGCTATCTAGCAATGATGCTCAGATAGACTGTAAAGGGAAGAAAGTTAAGCTAAATGTCCCAGGGAAGAAAGAAGTTATATTTAGAGGAAAGAGGCAGACGCAGAAATTTTTGACCATGGCCCAGGCCAAAAGGATGCTACGAAAAGGAAGTGAGGCCTACCCAGCCTATGTGGTGGACACGCAGAAGGAGGTGCCTAACTTACAAGATATTCCAGTAGTCAACGAATTTGAAGATGTATTCCCACAAGACCTTCCGGGATTACCACCCGATAGAGTGATTGAATTTGCTATTGAGTTGGCCCCAGGGACGGCGCCAGTTTCAAAGCACCTTACCGGTTAGCCCCGTTAGAAATGAAGGAGTTAGCTATCCAATTGCAGGAACTCTTGGATAAGGGTATGATAAGACCCAGTGTGTCTCCATGGGGAGCACCGGTTTTATTTGTTAAGAAGAAAGATGGGAGCATGAGGCTGTGCATAGACTATCGAGAGTTAAACAAGCTAACCATAAAGAACAGGTAACCATTACCTAGAATAGACGATCTGGTCGACCAGCTAAAGGATGCTGTTTATTTTTCCAAGATCGACCTGAGAACTGGATATCACCAACTAAAGATTAAACCCGAAGATATTTCCAAGATAGCGTTCCGTACCAGGTATGGGCATTATGAGTTCTTGGTAATGTCCTTTGGATTAACCAACGCCCCAGCAGCTTTCATGGATTTAATGAATAGAGTATTTAAGAAGTACTTGGACAAATGTGTGATAGTTTTTATCGATGATATTTTGATCTACTCAAGGACCGAGACAGAACATGCAGAGCATTTGAGGATAGCTCTAGGAATACTCAGAGAGGAACAGTTATATGCCAAATTCTCGAAGTGTGAATTCTGGCGGAATGAAGTACAGTTTTTAGGACATGTGATCAATAAAGAAGGAGTATTGGTCGACCCCTCCAAGATAGAGGCGGTCTCAAATTGGGAAAGGCCAACCACACCCACAGAGGTAAGGAGTTTCATAGGATTGGCCGGCTACTATCGTAGATTTGTACAGGACTTTGCGAAGATCGCAGCCCCTTTGACACGACTTACTCGTAAGACAGAGAAGTTTGAATGGACGGAGAAATGCGAGAACAGTTTTCAGGAATTAAAGAAAGGTTGATAACGGCTCCGGTATTGGCATTGCCGGACGGAAAAGGAGATTTTGTGATATATAGTGACACGTCGCACAAAGGATTAGGATGTATGCTTATGCAGCACGGTAAAGTGATTGCGTATGCGTCGAGACAATTGAAGGAATACGAGGGTAGATATCCTACTCATGACCTTGAGCTCGCAGCAATAGTATTTGCCTTAAAATTTTGGAGGCACTACTTGTATGGAGAGAAGTGCGAGATTTTCACAGACTATAAGAGCCTCAAGTACATATTTACGCGAAGAAAGAGCTCAACATGCGCCAGAGGGATGGTTAGAACTAATCAAGGACTATGATTGTGAGATTCTCTATCATCCAGGGAAAGCCAATGTGGTGGCTGATGCCCTTAGTAGAAAGGGAAAAACTCAGAATGATAACGACTTCGGAAGAATTGATAAGGGATTTTGAGAAAATGGAAATAGAAGTAAAGGTAACCGGAACCGGAACTGAAAAGCTTTTTAAGATCTCAATGCAGCCAGAGTTATTGGAAAAGATCAGATTGTGCCAGGAGAAAATAATGAATGAAGGTAGAGAGTCAATGACGGAGAGGAGATCCATACTGAGAAAGATGATAAAGGGATAATGAGGTACTCCTACCGGATTTGGGTTCCGAATGTTCAAGAGCTTAAAGATGAGATATTGGATGAAAACCATAGTTCAAGGTATTCCATTCACCCCGGAAGTACCAAGATGTATAGGGATTTGAAGGAATATTACTGGTGGCCCAACATGAAGAGGGACGTAGCAGAATGGGTAAGCAAATGTTTGACTTGCCGAAGGGTAAAGGCAGAGCACCAGAGACCCAGTGGACTCTTACGACCCCTGGAGATTCCCGAATGGAAATGGGAACATATAGCGATGGATTTTGTTGTAGGATTGCCAAGGACGAAAGCCAATCACGACGCCATTTGGGTAATTATAGACCGACTGACAAAGTCAGCTCATTTCATTCCTATCAATGAGAGATACACAGTCGATAGACTGGTGGACATTTACCTTAAGGAAATAGTGACGCGACATGGAGTCCCAGCGTCCATTGTCTCAGACCGAGACCCCAGGTTCAACTCCAGATTTTGGAGGAGCTTTCAGGAATGTGCGGGGACCAAGTTAAATATGAGTACCGCGTATCATCCCCAGACGGTATGGGCAGAGTGAAAGGACCATCCAGACACTAGAGGATATGTTGAGAATCTGTGCAATAGACTTTAAAGGGAGTTGGGATGATCACTTGCCGTTGATCGAGTTTTCTTATAACAATAGCTTTCATGCTAGCATCGAAATTCCGCCTTATGAGGCCCTGTACGGAAGAAGGTGTCGATCTCCCTTATACTGGGATGAAGTAGGAGAGCGGAAGATGCTCGGACCCAAAGTGGTCTAAAGACCAAAAGATATAGTGGATCTTATCAGAGGGCGACTTGTAGCAGCCCAAGACAGACAGAAGAAATATGCAGACCTAGCCCGAAAGGACAAGGAATATGAAGTAGGGGACTTAGTACTGCTAAAGGTATCCCCTTGGAAGGGATTAATGAGGTTCGGAAGGAAAGGAAAACTAAGCCCAAGATACATTGGACCTTTTGAGATATTAAGACGGATTGGAAAGTTAGCTTACGAGCTAGCCTTACCCCCTAATTTGCAACAAGTTCATAATGTGTTCCATGTGTTAATGCTAAGGAAGTATCATCGGGATGCCAGACACATAGTGGAGTACGAGCAGGTGGATATGCAGCCAGATCTAACTTACATGGAGAAGCCAGTAAGGATTATAGATAAGAAGGAGCAGGTGCTTCGAAACAAAGTGATCAAGCTAGTCAGAGTACTATGGCAGAATCATAATGTGGAAGAATCAACTTGGGAACTAGAGAGAGCACAATGCTAGAAAAGTACCCCCATTTGTTTTCTGTTTGATTCCGGGACGGAATCCTTTTAAGGAGGGGAGACTGTAATAACCCCCAAAATTTTTCAACTTTTTGTAACCCTTGTGAATAGTGTTTTAGCTGAATGAGAAAACTTTTCACGCCACACTATGTAGGGGTTCTGTTATGGATATTCTGGGATATTATTAGTACTCTATGTAGTTGAAAGGCATATGTCATAGCCTACTCGTTTATTCGAGTATTTAACTCAACTCAAATAAGAATGTAATAAGTAAATAGTGGATCAATCATCAGAGAGATCTCACAAAGTAACATCTGTCAAAGAATAAAGAAACATTGTTCATCTGCAGACTTGAAGATTCACTGGAAGAAGTTCAAGAATATGATCATGCCTCAGTGATATAAATCAAGATCGTGGATTTAATCAAATGACAGAGATCTCGTCAAGGTATCATTTATTACAAGGATTCAATCAGAACAACAAAGTCAAGACATGAAGAAACGTCACGAAAGTTAGTCACTCATGAACCAGACAGTACATCGAGTGTCAGCATTGAAGTGGCGGAATTGATTCATAAGTCTCAGTGACTTTCAGAAGATTGTCAGAAGAATGGATGCTGCTCAGGGTTAGTATTAATTCTCTATTAATTAATTAAGTCATATAATTTAATTAAGAAAATAAATTATATCTGCAAGGATTAATTTATTGATTAATGAATTAAATTGATTAATTAATTTAGAATTAATATTAAGGATTTACAGAATTTTAATTGGTTAAAATCTGTTTTAATTCTAAAAAGACAACTGATTGTACTAGTATGACAATCGGTATGACAATTGATAGTCATACCGAAAGTCATGCTAATTCAGTTGATTGTCTTGATAGAATTATTATTTAGATTAAAATCACTTATTAATTCAGTAAAACAATTTCATTTGAACTAATATGACAATCGGTATGACAATCAATAGTCATACCGAAAGTCTTGCTAGTTCATTTTAATTGTCTTGCTAGCCTCTAAAAATTGTCACACCGAAAGTATTATTGGACAAAGGATTGTCATACCAGTTCATAAATCTCGGCTGTGTTGATTAAAAAGCAGCAGAAGCATCCAATTAACTAACACACATACAGAGAGCAATCAAACAGAAAGCAAAGAACAAAAGAGAACAAGCAGCCAAATATTTCATCTTATCTGCTAATTCAAGATTACAATTTCTAGCTTGTAAAGTTAAATCCAATCAACTAGAAATCACTCTCTTGTTCTTGTATATCAATCTAGCGGATTAAAATCCCTAGAACTTAATCTCAAATCGCATTTAGCATTTGATCTTTTAATTACAAAATAGAAAAAGTTCATGTCGAATTTATTCTAGATTTGTAATAATTGATTTGAGATTAATCCCTTGTAACCGATACCGTAGTTGTAACACCTTTCAAGTTTAATAAAAGTTTTATTTAACTTGAATTTGTTTCACAATTTTATTCCGCATTTTATTCGACTAAACGGTATTGTTTGCATTCAACCCCCCCTTCTACAAACAAATTGGACCTAACAATGGTATCAGAGCCTTCTGATTAACGTACAAATCTAGATCCTAGACTTTTGTGTTTCTTTCACTTCTTGAATTTTTTATTCACTCAAAAAAATTCATAATGACTACACAAAAAGTTGGAACCGTTAAATTCCACTTTTCGATAAAGAAAATTATGTTATGTGGAAGAAAAAGATGCTACTGTTTTTACAGGTTGCTAATCCCAAATATTTGCAAGTGTTGAAGAAGGGTCCAAAATTCCTATGGTTATGGAACCAGAGGTAATAGAAAATGATGTGGTGATCACCAAAGCGAGAACTTATGTGAAGGATCCTGAGGACTTCTCTCCTGCTGAAATAGAAGAAGCTTCCCTGGATGCTAGCCTTCAATTAATCTTAGTAGATTCCCTTAATCCCCTGATGAATAGACATGTGATGAATTGTAAAGATTCCAAACATATCTGGGAAACTATTGAGATTATTAATGAAGGCACAGAGGAAGTTAGGGATAACAACTAGAAATCCTAACCTCTGTAATATGAATATTTCAATCAAATCCAGGAGAAGGAATCACTGAAGTGTTTGAGAGGTACAATGCATTGATCAACACCTGAACATAATGGTAAATACTATTCCATCAGGGAGGTCAACAAAAGTTCCTTTTAACACTGCCCAACTCATCTCGAACATGAATCACTGCCATAAGAGAAGCAAGAGATCTGAGTGAGATTTCTTTGGAAAGGCTCTATGGTGTGTTAAAGACTTATGAGTTGGAGCAGATTCAGCAGAAGGAAGTTTACGGGAAAGGAAGAGTGGTCAGGCACGTCTACTGCTCTAGTAGCTGATGAAACAACAACACAACCACAATATCAACACAATCTCAACAGTCAGATAGAATGGTACATTCTTCCAAGGTTGAAGATAATGTGATAGTAGCAGAATTTGATTCTCCTACTACAAATCAATCAGGAGATGATTATTATTCCTTGGAAGAACTGGAGCAATTGGAGGATGAGTCAATGGCCCTGATTGTTAAGAGATTCTCAAATGTCAGATTCAAAAGGAATCCCAAGTTCAAGTACAAGTCCAACTACAACAGATTCCAGAAAGGTGGATCTCATCCTCTAACACCAGTAGTGGTGGGGTATAAAACAGGGATGGTTGATCGAAGCACCATTCGATGCTTCAACTGTAATGAGTTGGGACACTTTGCCACAGAATGCAGGAAGCCAAAACAAGCTAGGAAGAACTCTTACGATTCTAATCAGAAGAGTAAATCTGAAAGGGCGTACCTGGCAAAGGGAAGAAGCTGGGATGATACTGACAGTGAAGATGAAGAAGTTGGGAATCTTGCTCTCATGGCTAGTAATGCAAGCACCTCATCGTCAAGAAAAGAGGTAAAACTTTCTGATGCTGAAATGGTTTATCATCTAAGAGGTAACTTAGATTGTGCTCGTCGTGATAATGAATTGTTAAATCAACAAATCAAAGACCTTGAGAAAGAGGTTCAATGAATTAAGACTTGTGCACATTAATCAAGACAAACTAAAAGAAACAAGTATCTTTTCTAGAGAATAGAGTTGACTGTTATAGCCACAACTCGAAAATATTCTCAAAGACAAGATCACCGGTCTTGAGGCTAATGGTAAGCTTCTTTAATTCTTGTTCGAAGTCCAAGAGTTTTACAATAAGCAAGCTGTTAATCAAACACATGGAATAGGTTATGATTACAATGCTGCTATTGGAAAATTAGGCATAACTCCCCTCCTCATGTAGTGCTAAAGGCAGGGAAGTACCACATGTGCTTAAGGGTGTTGATGAACCCCTTCTATAAAGAATCAATTGCTGAACCATTTGATGAGACCTCTTTATTATTCAAGAAGAAATCCGTGCTGAAGATAATGCTAATGGGAAAGCTGTCTCCAAGTCAAGTGTGTCAAAGGTTCCAGTCAAGGTTGTGAAAGCAACTGAGACTAACTCAGACACACATGAGTTGGATAACACAATGCCATGGTCTACCATGCATAAGTTGCCTATTGTTAATCCTTCTCATAAAGCATGTGGTGTTCCTGATTGTATGTCTTGTGCTTTTAATCGTTGTTTGCTTATTTTAATGGTAAGCATGTTTCTAATGATAAGACTACTCCTCGTCAGCATGTGAATAATAGAAAGCATGATAGGTCTAAGACTGCTAGTCTCCTAAAAGCTAGAAAGGAGACATTGTGCCTAAGCCTAAACAGAAATTTGATAAGGTTGTTTTAAAGGTCAATGTTCAGTCATTGAGAATGTTGAGAATAGTGAAATTAAGAATGTTGTTTTTCCTGATAAAGGCCAATTTTACAAGTATGCCGGACCCAGCCAAGCTTGGGTTCCGAAGAAGTTCTAATCCATTTGTATTGCAGGGCATTAAACAGGTACAACCGGTAGTGTGGATTCTTGACAGCGGATCGTCAAGACATATGACCGGAGATAGAGCCCTGCTATCAAATGTGGTTGAGAAAGCTGGCCCAGTGGTTACCTTTGGAGATAACAGCAAAGGTTTAACGGAGGGATATGGCTGTTTGCAAGCTGGAAATGTTATCATTGAAAATGTATATGTTGTGCAAGGACTTGAACACAATCTGCTTAGCATTAGTCAGTTCTGTGACAACGGCTACAATGTTTTATTCGACAAGCTGAAGTGTCAGATTCTGCACAAGAAAAGTGAAAAACCCTCCTTAATGGGAATCCGGAAAGGAAATCTGTTCGTAGCTGACATGAACTCTGGAAGCAATCTTGAAGTCAATTGTTTCTATGCAAAGGCATCGTCAGATGAGAGTTGGCTATGGCACAAGAGACTTTCCCATCTCAATTTCAAAACAATGAATTCTCTTGTCAAAGAGAATTGGTAAGAGGTCTGCCTCAGCTGGAATTCTCTCCAGAAGGACTATGTGAGGCTTGCCAGAAAGGAAAGTCAAAGAAAGCAAGTCACAAAGGCACTGACACATCCTCCATAACTGGTGTTCTGCAATTATTGCACATGGATTTATTTGGTCCAGTTAATATCCCTTTTCTATGTCAAGAAGTGTTACTGTCTTGTGATAGTTGATGACTATTCCAAGTATACTGTGGGTTTTATTTCTTCACTCTAAGGATGAAACACCACAAGTTGTGATTGATCATATCAAGATGATTGAGTTAGATTCTAACGTCCCTGTTAGAGCAATAAGGTCAGATAATGGGACAGAATTCAAGAATACACTTCTCAATGGATTCTGTACAGACAAAGGGATTACCAGACAATTTTCAGCTCCTAGAACCCCTCAGCAAAATGGTGAGTGGTCCTGAAAGGTAAGAATCATACATTGATTGAAGCTGCAAGAACGATGTTAAATGAATCAGGTCTTCCAATGTACTTTTGGGCTGAAGCTGTCAATACTGCATGTTATACTCAGAATCGAACTCTAATCAACAAGGACTTCATGAAAACTCCTTATGAGATTTTGAATGAACAGAAACCTTCTATCAAATACTTCATGTATTGGTGCCAGATGCTTCGTGCTCAAGGATGGAGATGATCGTCGTGGTAAGTTCGAGGCAAAGGCATATGAGGGTATTTTGTTGGATATGGAAGAAGATCATATAGAGTGTATATCATTGATCAACACCAAAGTAACTGAAAGTGTCAATGTTACATTTGATGACACTAAACTCCCTAGTATCCAAACTGAAGATCCTTCTGAGAAACTGAAGTTTGATGATACGTCAGATTCAGAATCAGAACATGGTCAAGAACCTGAGGTTGGTGCTGGTGAAGAACCTGTTAATCCTGATGATACTCAAGGTAATAGTGATGGAAACCTTGGCAACAATGGAGATACCACTGCTACTGACGGAGAATCTTCAAGTCAACATGGCAACAACTCAGGGGGAGATGCTGAAGGATCATCTAGTAGGACACAACCATCACAATGAATTTCAAGGCGAATCATCAAGATCACATCTTCCAAGACAGACAGTCTGGAATAAAGCTCACCCTTTTGAGTTGATTATTGGTGATCCAGATGTTGGAGTCAGAACTAGACGTGCTACTCAAAATGAGTGTCTGTTCTCAGGATTTCTTTCTGAGATGGAACCTAAGAAAATTGAAGAAGCACTGTCTGATCCAGATTGGGTGATTGCTATACAAGATGAACTCAATCAGTTTGAAAGTCAACAAGTCTGGAAACTGGTACCTAGGCCTGTACCAAGAAAGCTGTTGGTACTAGGTGGGTATTCAGGAATAAACTAGATGAAGATGGTGTGGTTACAAGAAACAAGGCAAGGACTGGTAGCTAAAGGGTATTCTCAAGCTGAAGGCATTGATTATGATGAAACCTATGCTCCAGGTGGCTAGACTTGAGCCATCAGAATATTTCTGGCATTCGCAGCATTTTCAAACTTTAAAGTTTATCAAATGGATGTCAAGAGCGCCTTTCTGAATGGGAAGCTGGATGAAGATGGTATATGTAGAGCAACCTCCTGGTTTGAAGATCCAGATCATTTGGATTTTGGTCTTCTTTCTTTTCAAGGCTATCTATGGGCTAAAACAGTCTCCAAGAAAATGGTATGACACTCTCTCTGAATTTCTTATTGAAAATAGCTTTATTAGAGGTGTCATAGACAAAACTCTCTTTTCTAAAAATACATAAGAATGATACTATATTAGTCCAAGTCTATGTGGATGATATAATATTTGGGTCTACTAATGATAATCTCTGTAAGAGATTTGCTAAGTTAATGCACAGCAAGTTTGAATGAGCATGATGGGAGAGCTGAAGTTCTTTCTTGATTACAAGTAAATCAAAGGTTAGATGAACATTTATTGTCAATCCCAAGTATCTCAAGGAACTCCTCAAGAAGTACAATCTAGAGGATTCTGCATCAGCAAGGACTCCATCAACTACAGCTGTCAAGCTTGGACCATGTGAAAACTCCATAAGGTAGATGTCACAAGCTACAGAGTATGATTGGCTCAGTTACTCTCTCTTCTGCAAGTAGACCAGATATTATGTTATGCTACATGTTTATGTGCAGGTTCAAGCGGATCCTAGAGATATTCATCTCGTTGCTGTTAACGAATCTAAATATCTTAAGGAACACCAAATCTAGGTATTTGGTACCCCAAAGAATCTGGTTTAACCTTGTCGGATATACAGATTCAAATTATGCAGGAAGTGTTGTTGATAGGAAAAGCACCTCAGAAGTTGTCAATTCCTAGGAAGCAGGCTAGTCTCATGGTACAACAAGAAACAGCAAACAGTTTCCAACTCACCGGCCGAGGCTGAATATATTGCTGCTGGAAGCTGCTGTGCTCAGATCTTGTGGATTAGGAACCAACTACGAGACTATTGGCTCTGTATTGAACAAGATTCCTATTTTATGTGATAATACAAGTGCAATAGCCATCACCAACCACCCTGTGCAGCACTTCGAGGACAAACGCACATTGCACTCAGGTATCATTTATTAGAGAGCACGTCATGAATGGTACTGTTGAACTATTTTTTTGTTCCAACAGAAGAACAAATAGCAGATATTTCACTAAAACCACTTGACGAATCCACATTTACCAGATTAGTTGGGTAAATTGGGCATGTTGAATAGTTTTAGTGATTAATTTAATTAATATCTGGAATCTGTTCTTGAATGAATTTACAAATGAATTTTTCATAAATGAAAAATTCATTTGCAAATTTATTTTATCATTTTATCATATTTCTTGCTTATTTCTATGTAATATATATTATCTATCTATTTTTATTTCCTTCTTGTTAATTTAAAATATTCAGAATATTCTATTTCCTCTAAAAATAATTTTTCTATGAATTTTTATTTGCTAAAACTCAATAGAAATCTATTTTTGGAATAAAAATAATAAATTCTGATATATTGTCTTTGTTTCAGTATATTTAATTAGAGTCTGTACATATTTGATTGTCTTATTAACTGAAATGACAATCGGCAAGACAATTGAAATTGTCTTGCTGAAAATCATTTCAGTACTATATATATATATATATATACTTATTTCATATTAATTCTGTGTTTAATGCTGATATGACAATCGGCAAGACAATTGAAATTGTCTTGCTGAAAGTCATTTCAGTTTAAATTATGTTTATTATATTCTTCAGTATAGTTTTATACTGGCAAGACAATCGGTATGACTATTGGATTGTCTTGCCAGTTATAAACATTATATATATATTTCATTTTATTATTATACTGGTATGACAATCGGTATGACTATCAGATTGTCATACCAGTTATAATTTTATACTTATTCTATTGTTTTCTTCTTTTTGCCTGGTATGACAATCGGTATGACAATCCCGGATTGTCATACCAGCTGTATAAAGGCGTGTGTGTTGTTTTAAACCATTTCAACAGTTTCATTTCTAAAAAATTTCGAACAGTTTTTCCTCATTTTCTCTCTTCTCTCTCTTCGAACCAAATCAATGAACTGCTCTTCCTTGCTCGAGTTTTTACTCAGCAAACTGATTCATCACTTTGTGATATATAATACAAGTATATATATACAGAGGTGCTGTTGGATTTTTATTAAAAAAAAAAAAATAAAAATCAGTTTGCCCCTTCAAATTCAATTTGTGTTTGTTGATTTTGAACTTTTTATTTTTATTTTCAATTTCTGATTTGTGTCTTTTGGTTTGTCAAAACTGTGTTTGTGAGTTAGGAATTTTAACGAGATACATTTCTGTCTAAATTTTTCGATTATAATTAATTTAATTCGAATTATTAAATTAATTTAATTAATTCGAATTTTCTTAATATTATTCTTAAAATTCTGAAAAGCGTGTGTCTTATTATTATTTTAAATGGCTCTCAATTTCCAAATTGTCGCGCATAATCAGGTTGGTTATTTTAATCCGGAAAAATGTGATGTTGAAAAATTTAAGCCATGGATTAGATTTTTAAATGACCATTCGATTGTTAGCTCTGCTATTAAATCAAATGTGATTTTAAACGTCGATCTACTTAGACTGATTTGCACAACTTCTACTGTGGCCGATGATTCAAAATCTTTTTCATTCACCGTCGCAAACACACAGTATGTAGTTGATGAAACAGTCGTCAATCGTGCGTTAAATTTTCCACTAGACAATTTCTGTAATTTACCCTCTGAAAATGATATCACAAATTTTTTCAATGCTATTCACTATCAGGGGTGATCAATTTAACCAAACTTTCTAAATCAAATTTGGTGTCTGAATGGGATATTTTCTTCGATACACTTTCCAAAGTGTTTGCCAACTGCACAAAATCCAATTTTCATAACATCACTTCCACTCTGCAGTATATTGGTCTTGCGGTTGTTTTCAATCAAAGGATCAATTTTGGCAAACTACTTTTTCCCATTCTCTTGAGACGTCTAACTTCTGCTTTACGTGATCATTCTACAAATCGTAGGGTATCATGTTACTATGCTCGTTTTCTCATGCTTATAGCAGATCATACTACCCCTGAACACAAAGCCCTTTTTGCTAACTCTGCGGTAACCGAACCCCCTCCAGTTAGCAAAAAGATTTACACTCGCCAAGACACAACCTTCAAATTTATGCAAGTTCCAGTACTTGTATCTGCTTTCATGGCCAATTATATTCCCTTACCTATTTTCAATCTTCCCGGCCATGAACAGCAACCTCAACCTCCAGTGGTTCAAGCCACCCAGACTCTTCCATTACAGGTAGTAATTCCTCACTCTCACTCTCTTCCTACTTCTGTTGAAAGACCCCCAGTGGTTGATAGGGCTGACCATGAAGTTGTAGAACCACAGCTTCAATCCCAGGTCATAGAGCCAAACACAGAGTCTCATTCTATCTCAACCTCTCCCCCACTGTCTAAAATGTTACCCAGGAGATTACTAGGAAGTAGTACATTGTTAAATATGAGTGAACCCTCAGCTCTGCCTCCTCCTAAGAAAAGAAGAACATATTCTGAGCATTCTAAAGCCATCCTTGTCCTCTCACAGGACATGGGACTTTGAAATGGCCAATGAACAGTTACTAGAGGCATTCTCTCAACAGGATGCATCTATTGAAATTCGCCATAAGGGCCATGGCATCTTGTACTGAGTCAAGCACAATTCCATTACTCACAATGGAACCATACACTTCCCAGATCATACTCAGGACACACAGCAGAGTGGCACGTAGAGTCGGTTTACAGTGCCTGCAATAGTTACGGCAGAAGAGCAGTCACATGCTTCAGAGGGAAAATCGGACTCTCCGCCATCTTAATAGAGTCATTTTCTCCCCTCCCAGATCCAACAACTCTGGCTCCTTATGGGATTCTCCACTCGCAGATTTATCTGGAGAAAGTGGAGGGCAACTCGTCAATCTATCCCTGAAGCAATTCAAACATCTATTCCAAAAGTTTGATAGGTTTGACTGAGGATCGGGACTCGCGCAATTCCCATTGCACCACACACTGAACATCTCTTGAAGAGGCTAGGGTGATTTTAATGCAGGTACAGAAGAACAGCAACTGGAAGACTCCTCACGAGCAATTATATTGAGAGAAACACATGACACGTGAGATGGTGAACCAAACACGAGTGAAATTCAGGTGAGAGCACACACAGACACTGATACTGTACACCTGTTAGCTCAGATTGCTGCCCTAAAGAAGAACTTGCTAAAAGCCAAGCTGAAGCTCAAGCATTCAAAGCACAAGTGGTTGAACGGTACTTCTTCGTCCACCATCATGTCAACAATCAGCTTGCAATCATAAGAATGACATCTCAGATCTAAAGACCACTGTAATACAAAGCTCAATTCTATTCAGGACACTCCAAATTTATCAGCATGATGACATATCAACTTCTGCTCTCTACATACAAGAATGACTTCTCTTGAAGACCTCGTTGAGATGAATCATTCACCTGACTCCTCAATATTTCTAAAGATAGAGACGGCATGGGAACATCTCATGAAGGGATGAAGCACCTATATTCATGATCAAGAATTCCTCATTGCCCTAATGAAGAAAAAAGAGCTATTTGAAGGACCGTCTGTGGAGGATCAGGCTCTGGAGGTGATGAGGTTCCAAAGGAAGTCAGTAGAGGATCCCTCAACTAGGGGGAGAAGAAAGGGAGTAGTGCCAAAGGGAAAGGAAAAAGATACCTCTGCTGGAAACAAAGGAAAGGCTGATGATGTCTACTACAGGTGAGAACAGGATGACTTTGACATTTTTGACATTCCCACTGAACCAGTTCAGGAAGATAAAGATGGGTTATTTGAAGCTGAAGAGGAAAGTGATTTTGAAGATTGGGAAGAGGAAGATACAGTGGATCCTATGTTGAGAAAGAATTTCAGAAAGAGCAGTCAGAGATGCTAAGAAAAGAAGCTGGAACTTCAAGAAGGTCTCTCAGATCATTGACAGGAGGAAAGACATACAAAGAACAGAAACTCTTCAAAAGCAACGTCTTCATGACATTAAGGCTCAAGAAAGGAGAAGAGATGTAGACTAAGTTGGTGAAAAATGGGATGAAGCTAGGAGAGTACTCGATATGCCATCTAGCTAACAATGATAGGCAGTTCTTACATCTTCTTGACAAGCTGGGAAATCTCAAATCCTAACAATGACATGTACATGAATGCTATCAAGACTGAAGTCTCAAGGATCACAAGCTGCTTTGATAGATCCCTAATGAGATGAGCATTTTGTATATTGTCAGAGTGAAGGATCATTCAAGGTGTCACTTCATCTATTGAGAATCGTCTTTGTCAGAGATTTGGGTTCTTTTAAAACAAAGTCAAAAGAAGCTCAGAATTGAATGAAGTTCTTCGAGAAAGAGGCTTAAAGAGTTTGCCAGCAGGGCTAGTCCTCAAGTGGTCAACAATCCTCATCAGGTGAGATTCTTTAAGGTCTGATTGTACTTCAAATCTGTCAGCTAGATGTACATATCTCTTAAAGACTACTCAGCTAAGCATCTGGTCTGGATGGAACATCATTTGAGAACTGCTGGATATTCATCCATGTTGAAGACTCAAGCTGCTGACTTGATTCAAGCTTATTGTGAAAAGAATGTTAAAAGGTACAATCAACTCAAGAATAAGCTGAAGTCAGTTGGAGTTCAACCAGTCAGACCAGCAAGCTTCACTTCAGAAAAGGATCGTGTCTTTGACAAGGAATTGCTTCAAGATTTAGAAGAAGGTGAAGTCAGAAGAGAAGACAACTGAAGTCAATTAGCTCAAAACTCAATGTAATATGATTAGAGCTTTATGAATCAAGATAGTCTAATGTAGTTATATGTTCAGGCTAGAGGAACATCTATCTTGTATTCACTTGTAAATTTCATTTGGAATCTGGAAAATGTTAAATATAATCCAGAACTTTTGCTATTTTACTTTATATTACTGTTTATATCTTTTTTCTTATTTGTTAGTTGAGTTATCCTCTAGGTATTTGTTGTTATTGTCTAACAAGCAAATAGGGGGAGATTGAAAGGCATATGTCATAGCCTACTCGTTTATTCGAGTATTTAACTCAACTCAAATAAGAATGTAATAAGTAAATAGTGGATCAATCATCAGAGAGATCTACAAAGTAACATCTGTCAAAGATAACGAAACATTGTTCATCTGCAGACTTGGTGATTCACTGGAAGAAGTTCAAGAATTTGATCATGCCTCAGTGATATAAATCAAGATCGTGGATTTAATCAAGTGACAGAGATCTCGTCAGGGTATCATTTATTACAAGGATTCATCAGAACAACAAAGTCAAGACATAAAGAAACGTCACGAAAGTTAGTCACTCATGAACCGACAGTACATCGAGTGTCAGCATTGAAGTGGCGGAATTGATTCATAAGTCTCGTGACTTTCAGAAGATTGTCCAGAAGAATGGATGGCCAGGGTTAGTATTAATTCTCTATTAATTAATTAAGTCATATAATTTAATTATGAAATAAATTATATCTGCAAAGATTAATTTATTTGAATAATTAAATTAATTGATTAATTAATTCTGAATTAATATTAAGGTTTTTCAGAATTTAATTGATTAAAATCTGTTTTTAATTCTAAAAAGACAACTGATTGTACTAGTATGACAATCGGTATGACAATTGATAGTCTACCGAAAGTCATGCTAATTCAGTGATTGTCTTGATAGAATTATTATTTAGATTAAATCACTTATTAATTCAGTAAGACAATTTTATTTGAACTAATATGACAATCGGTATGACATCAATAGTCATACCGAAGTCTTGCTAGTTCATTTTAATTGTCTTGCTAGCTCTAAAGATTGTCACACCGAAAGTATTTGGACAAAGGATTGTCATACCAGTTCATTGATCTCGGCTGTGTTGATTAAAAAGAAGAAGAAGCATCCAATTAACTAACACACATACAGAGAGCAATCAAACAGAAGCAAGAACAAAAAGAGAACAAGCAGCCAAATATTTCATCTTATCTGCTAATCAAGATTACAATTTCTAGCTTGTAAAGTTAAATCCAATCAACTAGAAATCATCTCTTGTTCTTGTGTATCAATCTAGCGGATTAAAATCCCTAGAACTTAATCTCAAATCGCATTTAGCATTTGATCTTTTAATTACAAAAATAGAAAAAGTTCATGTCGAATTTATTCTAGATGTGTAATAATTGATTTGAGATTAATCCCTTGTAACCGATACCGTAGTTGTAACACCTTTCAAGTTTAATAAAAGTTTTATTTAACTGAATTTTGTTTCACAATTTATTCCACATTTTATTCGACTAAACGGTATTGTTTGCATTAAACCCCCTTCTACAAACAAATTGGGACCAAATACATAAATAAATAATCCTCATTATAATATATTCTCACCAACTTAACCTATTTACAACCGAAATTAAACACGGATGGCACTTAGGCCTATATGCACTTAATTTATCATTCCTTTAAATTAATTGCACACACATAGCCACATATTCACATATCATATATTAACACCAAATAACACCATATATACCATAATGCAACACTAGGCTTGGATGATCTCGACTCACACTTAAGTCACTTGGTCGCTAAACTAGACAAGGTCTTCTAATTTTGGCTTCCTAACTCGATGTGCCTTTCCTAAATTATCCAAAACCTATTGACCCTCACTTGTGCCTTTTGCTCTACTGACCTTATACTATCTTACAACTATGGTGGTCGACCTAATACTCACTTCTAAGTGTTCTAAAACTATGTGATAAGTGATAGTGCTCACTGGTGCAAATTTCAGAATGACAACTATGGTTTCTTGAGTACATTAGACACTCTTAAACTACAAGTTTTCCTTCAAAACTTTTACACAAGACTCTCCTGACCTAAGGGCATCTCACAAACTTGATGTGGCTCAAGGGCCTGGCTTGGGCCTTCTTGGGCCTAAGCTAAAAGTCCAAGGTTCCCCTGTTTTTCTGGGCAGAAAATGCCCTGACTTGAATTAACTTGTGACACATGGTTCTAGCTCATATCCTATGAACTATGGTTGGAAAAACTTCTCTGACATACCCTCTAACTAAGGCCCAATTGGGCCTAATGAGGGCCTACCCATGACATGGTCAAATCTCCCTATTTCTAAGTTGCAACAAAACTGTCCCCTGCTGGACAGATTTTGTGATTCTACTTGTGCACCTAACCAAATGACATGCAAACCTCCAACCAACTCCTAAAACCTTTATATACTCCCAATACTAACTTCTGGTAGCTTGGGCCTCAAAGTGCACACCAATGACATGGTCAAAACTCACTCTAAACCTCAGGGTGCTATACTGATTTTTCTGCAGAAACTATAACTCTCATTTTCCAAGGTTTTGACTTGACAAACTCAACTAACAACAACTCAATACTTAAACCAAGACTTATACATGGTAATCTACTGAACTAACTCCCTTATTCTCAAAATAAACTTGGGTGAGATCATCCATGCCCAAAAACAACAACATGCAACAAATATATAACATGCAACTCATGGAAAGCACATAACAAGATTTCGGCTAGGCATAAAGTTTTAAATGCTTGCAAAATCGACTTGCACCTAATACTCATCCTTAATAATCATGAAATATAACTTCTTTTAAGTATTAATAAGAAATTTATCATGAAACAATCTATTTTAAGCACACATATTTCGAATTTATAGATTTTTAAACATAACTACATGATTTCGAAAAGAGTAGCATGCAAAACATGGTTGATCATCATTTTAATGTCTTAAAACTAACATGCATGGCTAAACATAAATATATAATGAAATTTCAGTAGCATGCAAAGGATTTTAAAGCATGATATCTCCATAAAACACTTAGTTAGCACATATACATAATATATCTCATAGAGAGCTCTTGAATTCACAAGAATCAAGAGTTTCTCTTTGGAGATCACATAAGAACTACACATGCATCCATGGAACTTCAACTTCCAAGTCACAAAACACTTGGAAAGTATATAAGATGAATGTAGGTAAAAGATTTACACTTGGGAAGATGAAGAATGAATTGAAAAATGGAAGGGGGTGGGGAATTGGCCTTCGGCCGAGAGCAATGTGGGAGGGGGGGGAGAAAATTTGTGGGTGTTGGAGTGTGGAATGAGAATGACTTCTCCCACTTTGATTTCTTTGTTTTATGCTATTTGGTTTACAAATGATGAGTGGAAGTGAGAACTTACAAAAATGTCCCTTGGTTAAAGTTAGGCCATTTTGCATGCAAGGCTAAGGTAGTAATTTGGTAATAATCAAATGAGTTAGTGGGGTTGGAAAAGTCTTGTTTGCCCTTTGAGAGAATAGAAGGGTGATTTGCATGCATGGTCTCTTATGTAATTTGATAAATATGACAACTAAAATTTATAATGATTTATTTTTATAAAATAAAATACAAGTTCAAAAATTATAAAATTTATATCATAAAATAACTTGGATTTTTAGAGACTTTATAAAATCATTTTCAAAATTTGTGAACAAAATACCTTTTAAAAGAAAATTTTTCCAAAGCTTAGAATATTCCTTATAAATCAAAAATAAAGAAATTAAATAAACTCTTGCTTTGAAAAATCATATACTACACAAAGCAAATTTATAATGCAGAAACTTTCACTCACACTAGCGTACAATCATTGAATATATTTTCATTTGACTTTAATATTATACCCAATCCACAAATAATATTACATAAAATGCCGGTCGTAACATCCTCTCCCCCTTAAGGGATTCTGTCCCCAGAATCTAAGAGAAAAGATGAGGATGCCGGGAACGCATATCAGACTCTAACTCCCAAGTCGACTCTTCGACCTTAGGGTTCCTCCAAAGTACTTTTACTAACTTTACTGACTTATTTCTAAGACTCTTTACTTGCCAGTCGAGTATTTTAACCGGTTGCTCCACAAATGACAGGTCTGCCTGAATTTCTACAGGTTCATATTCTATCACATGGCTAGCGTCAGGATTGTACTTCTTAAGCAACGACACATGGAACACATTATGCACATGCCGATACTGAGGTGGTAAGGCCAACTCGTAGGCCACCTTTCCCACTTGACTCAAAATCTCAAAAGGACCTATGTATCTAGGTGCTAACTTCCCTTTCTTGCCAAATCTTATCAACCCTTTTCTAGGTGACACCTTCAGCAACACAGCTTCGCCAATTTGGAATTGAACGTCCTTACGCGCTGGATCCGCATACTTCCTCTGTCTATCTTGAGCAAGCAACCTTTTCTGAATTAACTTGACCGAGTCATGCAACTGTTGTACCAAATCCGAGCCGAGAATTCTTCCTTCTCCTACTTCATCCCAACTTGTTGGTGATCTACATTTTCGCCCGTACAAAGCTTCGTATGGTGGCATGCCGATACTGGAATGATAGCTGTTGTTGTAAGAGAATTCAATCAACGGCAAATGGTCGTCCCAACTTCCTGCAAAATCGATTGCACAACTGCGCAACATATCTTCAATTGTTTGAATTGTCCTTTCACTCTGGCCATCAGTCTGCGGGTGGTACGCCGTGCTCATATTCAACTTCGTGCCAAGACATTCCTGAAATTGCTTCCAGAATCTCGAGTTAAATCGGGGATCTCTGTCTGAAACTATTGATACGGGTACTCCATGCCTTAGTACGATTTCGCGCACATACAATGAACCAACTTGTCCATGACGACTTCTCGTTTATTGGAAGGAAATCGCCGAACTTCGTAAGACGATCAACTATAACCCATATTGCGTCATGTCCGGATTTCGTTCGCGGTAGTCCTACTATAAAGTCCATAGCGATATTTTCCCATTTCCATTTCTGGAATCTTCAGGGGCTGAATTAATCCGCTTGGTCGTTGATGTTCTGCCTTTACTTTCTGACAAGTATAGCACTTCGCAACCCATTCTGCCACGTCTCGCTTCATATTTTGGCCACCAAAAGTTCTCTTTAAGTCTCGATACATCTTGGTGCTTCCCGGTGTGGATTCGAAATTTCGAATTGTGGGCTTCATGGAGGATCTCATTCTTAATTCAGGTACTATGGGGAATCCATATTCTGGATGAAAACCTTAGTATCCCCTTGCTCATCCCTTTGAGTATTAATCTCCTCTCCAGATAACTGATTTCTTTCTCTTTTTCCATTACTTCCTCTTGACACTTCTTTATCTTTTCCACTAGTGTTGGCTGAAAGGTCATTGCACGACAACTTCCTCTACTTTTCCATAAGCACAAAGTTCCAATTTCCAATTTTTCGATTTCTCAGATAACTCTTTTGATGTTATCATCATATTCAATCTCTCCTTCCTACTTCAGGAGCATCGACCACTACTGTTCGCCTTTCCAGGATGGTAATTTATCGAGCAGTCATAGTCCTTGATCAATTCCAGCCATCTCCTCTGCCTCATATTGAGCTCTTTCTGAGTAAAAATGTACTTTAAACTCTTGTGATCCGTGTAGATTTCACACTTCTCTCCATAGAGGTAATGTCTCCAAATCTTAAGTGCGACCACTATGGCGGCTAGTTCAACCGTCCTGCGTCGGGTACTTTAACTCATGCGGCCTTCAACTGTCTTGACGCATATGCGATCACTTTACGTGTTGCATCAACACACAACCCAAACCCTTATGTGAAGCAGTCGCTGAATATTACAAAATTCCTTGATCATCTGGATAGTACCACCACCGGAGCTGTACAACTTCTGCTTTAACTCTTGAAAGCTATCTTCACATTTCTGCACTCCATTCAAACTTTGATTCTTTCTGGTTAACTTGGTCAATGGCGTGGCGATCCTTCGAGGAAATCCTTGACGAATCTTCTATAGTATCCGGCCAATCCTAGAAAACTTCGCACTTCCGTAGGAGTCTTTGGCCTCTCCCAACTCATAACTGCCTCAATCTTTGCCGGATCCACTTTAACTCCCTCATTTCCAATAACATGCCCCAAAAATTGAACTTCCTTTAACCAAAACTCACATTTGGTGAACTTGGCATACAACTTTCTCTTGTCGGAGTATCTCCAATGCTATCCAGAGGTGCTGCTTATGTTCTTCTTCCGACTTAGAATAATAAGGATGTCATCAATAAATACCACGACAATTTGTCCAAATACTTCTTAAATACTCGATTCATCAGTCCATAAATGCGGCGGAGCGTTGGTCAATCCAAACGGCATTACTAGGAATTCATAATGCCCATATCTGGTCCTGAATGCGGTCTTAGGAATATCTTCTTCTTTGATCTTTAATGATGGTATCCCGATCTCAAATCAATCTTCGAAAAGCAATTTTGCTCCCTCAACTGATCAAAAAGGTCATCTATCCTTGGTAGCGGGTAGCGGTTCTTGATCGTCACCTTATTCAACTCCCGGTAATCTATGCATAGACGCCTACTCCATCTTTCTTCTTTACAAACAGAACAGGCGTGTCCCCATGGCGACGTACTTGGTCGTATCACTCCTTTATTCCAATAATTCTTGTAGCTGGCTCGCCAACTCTTCATTTCTGCTGGTGCCAATCCTATATGGGGCCTTTGAAACTGGTTCCGTGCCTGGAGCAAGGTTGATCTCAACTCAATTGTCGATTCTGGTGGTAAGCCTGGTAGTTCGTCGGGAAACACATCGGGGAACTCACTAACTACAGGAATATCTTCAATGCTGAGGGCTGCCTCTCTCTGAATCACTACATATGCTAGGAAGGACTCACACCCTTTTCTAAGCAACTTCTTAGCCTGAACGATTGTAAGAAATAGTTGCTCTTGCCTCTGCCCCTTAAATACTACTTCTCTCCACTCTTTCGTCTTTAAATACACTCTCTTGGTCTTACAATTATCTGAGCGCTATTCTCCTCCTAACCAATCCATTCCTAAAATTATGTCAACTCTCCCAAACTTGAAGAGTATAAGTCGGCTGAAAACTTATATCCCGAAATATCGATCTCACACTTTGGACAAAATTGATTCACAGGAATCTTCTCTTGGTTGCAATTACCACATTTACTACCTCACTCATAACCATTTATCACATTGGAGCTTATCAACAAAAGATTCTGATATGAAAGATCTTGTTGCTCCCGAATCAATCAATACTTTAGCTTTGACATTATTGAGTAAAAGTGTACCTGCTATCACCTCAGAATTCTGAACAGCATCTTTCATCTTTAGATCAAATGTCCTTGCTGTTGCTTGCGGGGTTGGTGCGGGTGGTGGAGGTAATGCCAATACCTCAGCTGGCACGCTTGCACTGGTACTTGCCACGTTCATCAGAGCTTTGACTGGTCCTGTTGCCTTACACTCCCTAGCCATGTGTCCAGTCTTCCCACACTTGTAGCACGTAACTCCTGGCTTCGGCATCTTGCACTCATTTGCCAAATGTCCCTTCTGATTGCACCTATAACAGGTCATGCTCAGCTTATTGCATACTCCGGGGTGCCTTCTTCCACAGTGCTTGCATTCCGGTCTCTGGAACCTGTTTTCTCCAACTTGCCCTTGGCTTGCCTGATTGTTCCCTTTTGATTCTTGCCTTTTGCCCAAATTTCCCTTCTTTTGAAAATTTCCGCCCTTCTGAAAACCAATCCTCTTTACATTCCGATCTTGCGAACTCCAGCTTCAGACTTTTTCTCCATAAAATGGAACCTTCCTCTTCTTGTTATCCCTCTCTTCCTTGACTGCATCCCATTATTCTCAATCAGAGCAGCTTTCTGTACTACTCCCGATATAAGTTTCAAGCTCAAACATAGCCACCCTATCTCTGATCCAAGGCTCCAATCCTTGCTGAAATTCTTTGCTTTTTTCCTCCTCAGTGCTGGTATACTTTGTCACAAACCTTGACAACTCAGTGAACTTCTTTCATACTCCCAATACAGTCATGTTCCCTTGCTTCAACTCAAGAAATTTTAGCTCCATCTGATTCTGCATGTACTTAGGGTAATACTTGTCCAGAAAATAACTTTTAAATCTCTCCCAAGAAACCTGCTGAGTGACTTCCATAGCCTTTACTGATTCCCACCAATAGATGACTTCTCCCTTCAAGAAGTAAGTAGCATACGGCGTCTTCTGATCGTCTCCTAACTGTACCAACTCAAAAGCCCTTTCCATCTCCTTGATCCATGTGTTAGCTATCACTGGATCAGTGGTATCATGAAATACAGGTGGATTCACATTCTGAAAAGCCTTGAAAGTGACAATTTGTCTAGGTGGTACTGGTGGTTCAGGTGGTTGGTGTGGCTCACGGTTATCTTGGTTTTCAATTCGTTGTTGAAGAGTTAGTTTGTGTGAGCTATAAGCATTGGTTTGCTGTTGCAAGGTTTCCAGTAGTCGAAGAATATTTGGGTCTGTGGTGAAGGTGGTTGTTGGGTTCTCTTTTTGGGAGGCATGATCCTGAAATAAGAGTTGTGTCAAAACAGATATGAATGATAAATGATTCGAGGGTATCGCATGGCATTCTCATTTTCATATGGGGTCAAGTTTCCAAATTAAGCAGATATGATGATAAAACATAAAATAACAGTTGAGAGCAAATGGAACAATAGCACATAATTATTGAAATTTTAAAGGTCACAGTACATCGGATTGGTACATAGTCTGATTCTAGGAATACAGGCTATTTAAAGGAAAAACGGAAAACAACTGGGGATTCCATAGAGTCTGATAGTACAACAACATGAAAGGTAAATGGAAAGAACTAAGGCTCCACTCCATCTGAACGGGGCTTGGTAGTCTTTTCCTCTCGAAGCGTCTTCACAATGCTCTGGAGCTCATCCGCCACCATCTGAATGACATACTGGCTGGTACGGTCCCGGTGCGGCTGGCATCTCCTCAAAGCTTAGTGTTGACGTACTGAACCAAGGTCTCAAGTCTCGCAGTCATTGCTCCTTGGGCTTCCCTTCGTAGTTCGCTGTCCGGATACACGTTCTTCAGTCGGTCTATCAGTCGGTCGTACTTGCCCTGAAGCATGTCGAACTCGCGCCTCAACTCAGCATACACGGAGGAAGAAAGCAATAGTGTCGTCCGACCCAGAGGATGACGAGGAATGCGCCCTTTGCTGACAACCAATAAGAGGAGTATTAATAATAATTTACTTAACCTACTCTCTCGCATAATATCTATAACCTACACACAAATCCTATAACCTATTTGGGCTGTCCAGGGACTCTAAACCGTAGCTCTGATACCAAACCTGTCACACCCCCAACTTAAACAGCAAAATAAATATAGCTATTACAATATTTTAAATGAAGAATACACAACCAACTCCAAGATCTTACAGTTTAGGGTTTGGAACAGCCCAACACTACCAACTATTACATCTGATTACAAAATACCGAGTCCCTCACACAACTATTATTACTTATTCTACCTGAGCTCGAACATAAGCATCAGCATCACAGGTCTTACGGGCTAGTCTGCTTGAATCTAACCATAGCTGCTAGCTGTAATATCAGGGTAAAGCAAGAAGTGAGCCAAATGCTCAACAAGTGCTAACAGTACGACACAAAACATAAATTGGAGATATACTTTTAAGAATGATACATGGAAAGACATAACCAAAGGTAACGAGATGATAAAAACTATGTGAGATGGCATCATTTTGCTTGCATCAAAACAATTTTAAAATCATGTTCTTAATCAAAATCATTTTATGACGCTACGGATTACAGCCGGTGATCAGCCGCGAAGTAATCCCGAACCTCGCTGGGTTCTAAAACATTAATGGGAATCCCTAGGCAACTTTTAAGCCTAATATAAGTGCGGAAAGGACTCGCGTCTCAGTCCAGATCCACCATTCAAAGAAAACATTTATCCCCCTTGGGACTTGAAAACCCACATTTGTATTTATTTCAAAGATGATGCCGAATTGTAACAAAATCTCTTTTAACAGTAAACATTTTTATTAAGGAATTATAGATCAACTCGAAACACGGGAAACAAGGTACTGAATATCAGAGCCATGATTCACAAAAACTATTCTCTAATTCAGTAATTGAATGGTTTTCATATATCAAAGATTGGACAAGAGGATTAGTGGAGGCTAATGGATAATATGAAGGGTAATGCCAATTTGGGCTCAAAGCAATGGTTTCTCATCAAGGTTCAAGTGCTGGATCATCAAGAATGTAAGCTTTATGAATACCTAAGGGTGTTAAGGTATGAAGAATGATCTTTAACTCAGACTATATCAGAATTGTACAAGCTTTAGGAATAAGAAAGAGGGTATCAATTAATGAGGGATCATAGCTGCTAAGTTTCTGACTATGCAGGGTTCAAAGTAAGGTTCTATACGGGATTAAGTATCAGGATGAGATATCAATACTTATAGGAAACATCAACATGTTAATCAAGAGGATCAATCAACGTAATATAGCAAACTCTCATTTTATCATGGCATTAAACTATCATGAAAGACTTTGAACTACTGGCAATACGTACTCGAGGGTTCATGGATGCTCTATGTAACTCAAGATACACAAAAGATACGCTTGATTTAAATATATCAAAATGACTCAGGATAATTGCAGCAATATATAATGAACTGTTTCTAGTAAATACGAAGGTCAAGTTGAATCACTTGCCTTGAGATAGGCTGGTCTGTCTGACTGGTAGGGAGCAACTGGAGCTTCACTTCGACTTTTATGGCAAGTTTTCCCCTCGTCTCGAGATCCTACATAAATAATAATAATCCTCATTATAATATATTCTCACCATCTTAACCTAATTTACAACTCGAAATTAAAACACGGATGGCACTTAGGCCTATATGCACTTAATTTATATTCGCCTTTAAATTATAATTGCACACACATAGCCACATATTCAATATCATATATTAAACACCAAATAACACCATAATACCATAAGCAAACACTAGGCTTGGATGATCTCGACTCACAAACTTTAAGTCACTTGGAGTCGCTAAAACTAGACAAGGTCTTCAAATTTCGGCTTCCTAACTCGTGTGCCTTTCCTAAATTATCCAAAACCTATTGACCCTCACTTGTAGCCTTTTTACTCTACTGACCTTATACTATCTTACAACTATGGTGGTCGACCCTAATACTCACTTCTAAGTGTTCTAAAACTATGTGATAAGTGATAGTGCTCACTGGTGCAAATTTCAGAATGACAACTATGGTTTCTTGAGTACATTAGACACTCTTAAACTACAAGTTTTCCTTCAAAACTGTTTACACAAGACTCTCCTGACCTAAGGGCATCTCACAAGCTTGATGTGGCTCAAGGGCCTGGCTTGGGCCTTCTTGGGCCTAAGCTAAAGTCCAAGGTTCCCCTGTTTTCTGGGCAGAAAATGCCCTGACTTGAATTAACTTGTGACACAATGGTTCTAGCTCATATCCTATGAACTATGGTTGGAAAACTTCTCTGACATACCCTCTAACTAAGGCCCAATTGGGCCTAATGAGGGCCTACCCATGACATGGTCAAATCTCCCTATTTCTAAGTTGCAACAAAACTGTCCCCTGCTGGACAGATTTTGTGATTCTACTTGTGCACCTAACCAAATGACATGCAAACCTCCAACCAACTCCTAAAAACCTTTTATATACTCCCAATACTAACTTCTGGTAGCTTGGGCCTCAAAGTGCACACCAATGACATGGTCAAAACTCACTCTAAACCTCAGGGTGCTATACTGATTTTTCTGCAGAAACTATAACTCTCATTTTCCAAGGTTTTGACTTGACAAACTCAACTAACAACAACTCAATACTTAAACCAAGACTTATACATGGTAATCTACTGAACTAACTCCCTTATTCTCAAAATAAACTTGGGTGAGATCATCCATGCCCAAAAACAACAACATGCAACAAATATATAACATGCAACTCATGGAAAGCACATAACAAGATTTCGGCTAGGCATAAAGTTTTAAATGCTTGCAAAATCGACTTGCACCTAATACTCATCCTTAATAATCATGAAATATAACTTCTTTTAAGTATTAATAAGAAATTTATCATGGAAACAATCTATTTTAAGCACACATATTTCGAATTTATAGATTTTTAAACATAACTACATGATTTCGAAAAGAGATAGCATGCAAACATGGTTGATCATCATTTTAATGTCTTAAAACTAACATGCATGGCTAAACATAAATATATAATGAAATTTTCAGTTAGCATGCACAAGGATTTTAAAGCATGATATCTCCATAAACACTTAGTTAGCACAGTATACATAATATATCTCATAGAGAAGCTCTTGAATTCACAAGAATTCAAGAGTTTCTCTTGGAGATCACATAAGAACTACACATTGCATCCATCGGAAACTTCAACTTCAAGTCACAAAACACTTGGAAATGTATATAAGATGAATGTAGGTAAAGATTTACACTTGGGAAGATTGAAGAATGAATTGAAAAATGGAAGGGGGTGGTGGAATTGGCCTTCGGCCGAGAGCAATGTGGGAGAGGGAAGGACGAGAAATTTGTGGTGTGTTGGAGGGCTGGAATGAGAATGACTTCTCCCACTTTGATTTCTTTGTTTTATGCTATTTGGTTTACAAATGATGAGTGGAAGTGAGAACTTACAAAAATGTCCCTTGGTTAAAGTTAGGCCATTTTGCATGCAAGGCTAAGGTAGTAATTTGGTAATAATCAAATGAGTTAGTGGGGTTGGAAAAGTCTTGTTTGCCCTTTGAGAGAATAGAAGGGTGATTTGCATGCATGGTCTCTTATGTAATTTGATAAATATGACAACTAAAATTTATAATGATTTATTTTTATAAAATAAAATACAAGTTCAAAAATTATAAAATTTATCATAAAATAACTTGGATTTTTAGAGACTTTATAAAATCATTTTCAAAATTTGTGAACAAAATACCTTTTAAAAGAAAATTTTTCCAAAGCTTAGAATATTCCTTATAAATCAAAAATAAAGAAATTAAATAAACTCTTGCTTTGAAAAATCATATACTACACAAAGCAAATTTATAATGCAGAAACTTTCACTCACACTAGCGTACAATCATTGAATATATTTTCATTTGACTTTAATATTATACCCAATCCACAAATAATATTACATAAAATGCCGGTCGTAACATTTTCACTCCTTATGGTTTTCACGAGTCTTTGACCAATTTATCCAGTTGTTGACATGATCAATCAAGATAGATGCAGTTTCACTTTTTGTATGCAAGAAATACACCCATGTGTATCTAGTAAACTCATCTACTATGACCAAGGCATTTTCTTCTTTGCAATAGACTGACATTCACTGGACCAAATAGATCAACATGTAGTAGATGATAAGGCTCAAGAATTGGATTCAGTCTTGCTCTTGAATGAAGATTTTCTTTGTTTGGCCTTCTGACAAGAATCACAAAGGCCATCAGGAGCAAATACTGACTTTGGCAGTCCTCTCACAAGATCTTCTTGACTTCATTTATATTGTTGAAATTTAAATGAGAGAGTTTCTTGTGCCAATTCCAGCTTTCTTCAATTGATGCTCTACTCATCAGACAGATTGCAGAACCATCGTACTTGTTGAAAGCTTGGCTTCAGAAATGTTACCACGCCTGTATCCTTAGAACAACTTTTCCTTTAGATTACTCACAACTTCACAGTGTTCTTCAAAGAAATCAACATGATAACCTCTGTCACAGATTTGACTTATATCTCAGCAGATTGTGTTTAAGTCCTGAGACTAAAGCTACTTCTTTAATGATGACATTCCCAAGATTGATATTGCCATATCCCAATGTTTTTCCAATGTTGCCATCGCCATAAGAAACATTGGGCCAGCTTTCTCACAAAAGTCTGATAGCAGGGCTTTATTTCCAGATATGTCCTGAACATCCACTGTCCAGAACTAGGATATTTTCCTGTTTCCCGCAATCATAAGACCACTAATGATTAGTTTTAAGGACCCAGACTTGCTTGGATCCTTTGGCCTTATAAAGTTGTTACACATTTACAGCGGATTTAGCATCAGAGTTTATGTTAACATTTTTCTTATCCGAATTTACATATCAGACTTTGTATCAGAATTTACACTAGAAGGAACAATGGAAACTTTCTTTAAAGAAGGTTTATTTGATAATAATCATAGTACAAACTATGATATTCCTTACAAGTATAAATGGAATGCCATAAACTACCACAATGAAAAACAGGATTTGTGTGGCTTATATCTAACAGACTGACTCTTAACTCCTGACTTTGAAGGTAAGGAGTTTATGTTCTTATTCTTCCTACAAAGAGAAGCCAGAGGTTAGAACTTCCACAGTTATGACACATTTTCCTAGGAGCTTCAGGAACAGGCTTATAAATCATTGCTTTTATTCACACTTCCTTTCCATTCCTATTTTTCCTAGGTGATTTTACCTTGTTTGCATTCTTAACATCTTCAGCTTATGCTTAAGCTGCTTCTTTGTCATTAAGCCTATGTTTACTTCAGCTATCTTTTCCTGTTTTAGTTTGTCAGAAGTTAATCCTCTTAACTTCTGATTTCTCATTATCAGACTTTACAGTTACAAATAAGGTTTTAACTTTGGCTTTTGCTTAACACACAGGCTTAATCTACAGTCCTTTATCATTCTTTCCTCTCCATACCTAAGCCCTCTTTCCAATTTTCACTACTTAGCAAATTGAGTTGTTATGCCAGAGGTTAGTCCAAGTCCTGATAATCTCTCTTCCTTTTCTAACTCAGTTTTTAGGATTCATCATTTTTAGCATTCATCCCTAACATAAAAGCATCATCTCTATCCTTCTGAGTTGATGGAACATAATTAACTCTTTTCCAAGAAATCATTTTTTTTCTTAAAAGCAAGATTTTCAGAAGTTAATCTTTCAACATGTTAAAGTTTGATCTCTATTAACTCAAAAATGGTTTTAAGATATCTTCTAACTCACTAATATCATCAGTATGAAAAGCATAAGTAGTCTGAGGTACCTTTGTTTCAGCAGCTTCAGAATTGCTCTCAGCACTTTCTTATCAGCATTTCCATCAAAGCATAGTTTCTCGTCACTTTCAGAGTCTGAGGTGTCTGTCCAGCTTTTCTTCTTTGTGACAAGAGCCTTGCCTTTGTCACCCTT